>NC_056733.1:787686680-787690342 GCF_019279795.1 Protopterus annectens | reverse complement strand
TTTTTTTTGGGGAAAAAAAAAAAAAAAAAAAACCACCTTTAAACCCTTTCCACCCCCCACGGCTTTGGTGACTGCTTCCAAGGTCTATCAAGTTTAGCAGGTATAATCTGCCTTTTACAAACCCGAACTAAGTGGGGTCCAGAGTTTGGAGATTACCAATGTCATTGTTTATAAGTGATTTATTCCACAGATAAATGCAAGCGCTTTCACCCGGCTGTAGTGCTGTGCGTTTTCAAGTAAAAACGAACACAAAGACCAGTATAAATACTGTTTTTAATGGTCTTTGTTTGTACGCGTTTTATACAAAGGATAATTTAATTATATACAATCAGGAAGGCGAATCAAACTTTTGCATGGTCCTGTGTGTGCAAGCGGCCTATGATTTGAAAACAGCCCAAAGGTAAACAATCCAGCACTGGCCAGATGCATTTTCTTTGCATGTGGGTTTCAATGTTGTTTCGGTGAATGAGAGTTTCAAAGGCAGAGAAGTTTTAATGCAAAGTCTATTTTCATTGCAAAAGTGTATTGCTTTAGAGTCAATGTCTGTGCTATATTTGAAATAAAAATATTAAATTAAATCCCAATATCAGTAATCAGTGTAGAAGTAAAGCAGAAAACCGTATGCACACTGAAAGTTTAACAGTGTTTATGGCAACTGGGGAGAAATAGCCATGTAATGGGAAATGGAAATGGCTGCGTCGAGGAAGCTCTATCCAAAATATATGCATATTACCACTTTTCTTTAATAAAAAGCATTGACAATACATTTTTTAATATTAGCCCAACAATGGTCTAAATTTTAATACAAAACAAAGCAACCTTTGAATTTCAGTCTAAAAATACAAACCAAAAAATAGGGTCTGCCAAAATATTTCCTTTATAAAGGTGGTCTTCCAGCTTGCAAAGTTTCAGAACCACTGCTCCATTCGATCCAACACCTCAAATAGAGTTTGCTGCCTTCTCTCTCACTTTATAAGAGACAAAAAAAAAAGTCAGGTGTCAAATCTGGAAATAACAGCTCCACTACAGTCTAACAGATACTTCTAGGAGAAACGAGGATGGGGAATGGATGGGAGGGAAGGTGAGGACAAATGAAAATGGAGAGATGCCCACTAATGGCAAGTACATAGCATAAATCTGAGGTCTTTTCATCCTTCCTCACCAATGGGGCAGAATCCCCAGCTACAAAGCCCTCTGGAGGCAGTCAAGGTAGGGTATGCCAGAGCACGGGCATGCCAGAGCACTGTCGAACCAAAGGAAGCTCTGCTTCTGGAGTCTAATTTGTAAGGTGTAACGAAAGTACTTGACCAAGTGCCAGCAATGTTGAGGGGAGGTTGGCATAATGGTTTAGCTGTGTACCTTACAAATACAAATGGCACAAGTATCAAAATAAGTCCTTAACCAAAACAGCAGATTAAGCAGCCAAGGACTGAGCAAAGTGAGCTCTAGCAAGTTGTGGCAAATCTAGTACTTTTTGAGAATAAAATGCAATCCGTAATCCATTTGGCTAGTGAAATTTTATTTTAGATACAGCCTGACCCAAACAATTATGGAGAAAGGATACAAACAGCTGACTTCCTGAATTGCCTTGCCCTGTGAAGATAAATGCAGTTGCCTGTGCAGATCAAAGAGGTGAAGCATGTATTCTCCATTTGTAAATTCTGGAAAGACTGATTGTATGAACTGGTTAGTGTTACTTTCCATCTCCACATTAGGAAGAAAGGAAGGGTTGGTCTGTAGACACACCCTATCCTTATGAAGAATAATGCAAGGCGGCTTAGCTGATAGCAAAAAGGGCCTGGGAGCTCAGAAATTCTAAGTGACAGCTACAGAGATAGCTCTACAAGAAAAACTTCAAAGCACATTTGTCTGCTAGTTAAAAGGGTTTCCGAGTTGATCCCTGAAAGACCACAGTAAGGTCTCAAGGAGAAGGGAGCTTTACTGGGGGTTTGGTGAGAAAGACGCCCTTTATGAGGGCTCTACACTATCTGAACGAAGCCGGGTAAGATTTCCAGAATGGAAATTTGAAATCACTGCCAACTGAAGCTTAACAGGAGAAAAACTAGCTTCATCTATGAAAAGGGTTGCTAGAAAGAGAAGAATGGTCAAACGTGGTGCTGAAAAAGGGTTGATATTCTGGTTGGAGGCCCAAATAGAAAATCTTTTCCATTTGTTTCTGTAGACTCTCTTGGTAGAAGCCCTCTGGGAGACCAAGATAATCTCACTGACTGGAGAAGCAAGCCTGGAGTGTAACTATTACTGGAAATGGAGAAACCAGATGGTTAGCTTGAGAGGATGGAGATTGTGTGTTGAATTCTCAATGGAGGAGATAGGAGAGCCCGAGTGGTTTCCAGTATCCATGAAGAATATCTCAAGTGACACCATAGGAAGGGGAACCATGCCCGTCACGGCCAGGAGGAGGAAATAAGTATGACAGCTCTTCCTCCAACTCCAAAGTTCTTACAGAAAGCAAGCACGCTGAAGAGGAGGGTAGGCATACAGGAGATGCAGGGGCAAATCATTAGTGTCTCCTGGTGTCCCCCCCCCCCCAGAAGGGGGAAATTAGAGAAAATTACTAGCTGCATTTGAGCGGCGAGGCAAATAGATAGCAGCATGGTTGGCCCCAGCAGCTGAAGATCATATTTGCTACTGACTGACAAACCAGTCATGAGGCATCAGAATGGATCTGCCAAGGCTGTCTGCTACTGCGCTCGTTTTCCTCAGGATGTACACTGCAATGAGAAAGCAGTCTGAAGCTATCACCCATTCCAAACCCTCATGGCCTCGCTGCATAGTGGATAAAAAAGTTATGTACTCACCATAATTTTTCATCCGAGTAGTTGGTCTTCAACCTGTGGGCTCCCGGATACGACTGCCGCATATCCAGCGTCTGATCCAAGCTCAAAGTTCCTTCCCTTACCCACAATGCTCCTGTCTCCTTCCTCCCTTCAGATAAGAGTTTGCTGCCCAATTCAGTACAACCACCCGGCCCAACAGAGACTTGTCCGTACTAGAAAACAAGGCTAAACGACACCCTAAGGAGGCGACTTCCATTATTCTTAGGAGGCACCAGCAGTTCGCACGTGACCAGGGGAAGGAAGGATGGATGGATGACAAATGAACTACTCGCATGGAAAGTTATGGCGAGTACATTACTTCAAATGAAGACAACTACATCAGATAAAGGTCTTCAACCTGTGGGACAGAGTCCCCAGCTACCAGACACTTGTGAGGCAGTCATGGAAGGATATTCCAGAGCAAGGCGGGGCCAAACGATGTCCTGCTCCTGGAAACAATGTCCAATTTATAATGAGAGATTAAGGTACAGAATGAGACCACCAAGTGGCCACAGAACAAATATCTAATGAAACTCTAGACCAAAAAGCTGCTGACGTGGCAATAGACCTAGTGGAATGCACTTTCACCTGACTTGGCAGGGAAATCCCCCTGGCTAAATACACCTGAATAATGCACTGAGAAATCCAACTGGCAATGTAACTTTAGAAGTTGGTTTCCCTAAAAAGGGTCTGGAGTAAGAAATGGATAAACTGATCCCATTTACAAAATGTTTTTGTCTTGTGCAAGCAGAAACGTAACCGTCTGTGCACATCTAGTAAATGCAATTTGTATCCCCCCTGGTTTTGAACATTTGGAAAGAAGAT
>NC_056733.1:787586680-787681680 GCF_019279795.1 Protopterus annectens | reverse complement strand
AGAGATCTGAAGTGATGGAGACAGGAACATTATGGGCAAGGGGAGGAGCTTTGAGCCTGGATCAGATGCTGGATATGCGGTAGAGTCAGATCCGATAGAGCCAGAAACCCACAAGTTGAAGACCAAATTAAGACAACTACTTCAGATCAGGTTCCCCTTTCCTTGTTAATGTACCAGTCTACTGATATGTCTGGACTGCAACAGTCCCCAGAGAGAACATCTTGAAATGCTTGCAACAAACAGGACTGGTCTCATCTCTAGGACAATGATATGCAAATTGGTCTCCAGGAGGGACCACATGCCTTGGACCATCTTTCCCCAAGAAATGCCCCACCCTCACCCCAGTTGGGAAGCATTCATGATCACTGTGGCCACTGGGGGGGAGGAAGGGTGAACAGTCTGCCTATAAAAAGGTCAGACTGAATCCACCAACAAATGACATTTGCAGACTGGAGAAAGTCTTGTGGGAAACTATAGGGGGCTGATAAAGCATGGACCACTACCAAAGTCCACTACACGATTCGCACAAATAGTGCTAGAGAAACTAGAAGTATCCCAGCTGACATCAACCCAAGAACTTGTAGTACTAATCTTGCTGGAGGAAACCGGTAAGATAGCATAGACTGAACCGGACATCTCAAAGATGCGATACGATGGAGAGGTAATGATGCCCACCCAACTTGCAATATCCAAGAGAGTCCCTATGAATTCCATGGTTTGTACCGAGACTAGGTTTGACTTGGCATGGCTTGGGATGTCTAAAGTGCTGTAAACCAGGAGCAAGTAGTTCCTGGCTTGAAAATGTTGATGCTTGGATGGGGGGGAGGAGCCAGAGATATGGAAACACCAGGAATTCCTCGGGTCTCAAATGAGCTGCCACAACTGCCATGCATTTGGTAAACACCCTGGATGCTGTGGGCGAGTCCAAAGGGCAGTGCTCTGAACTGGTATTGATTTGCTCTCAGCCAAAAGCTTAAATGTTTCCTGGACTGCCTGTATGTGATAGTACACATCCTGGAGATCTATAGAACACCATTTTCTTTGACACTAAAGCACGAGTAAGTTCTGAATACTGTCTGGTTGGGTAGGACCTCCTGGATAACTTCTGCAAGTGCTTTATTTCTTACACTGCATCTTTTTTCTGACTGCATGTAATGTTGAGGGAAAATGGTATGCAGTAACCTCTGAATATGATGCTTAGCACCCATGAAGTTTTTTGTGATCTGTCTAGGTGCAGAGAGACATGACAGACTGCCTCCACAGTTGGGCAGCACTGCAGAACGACTGATGGGGCCTATTGCAAAAGATCTAAAGCCCTGGTTTTGCAGGGCCCCCTTCTGCCTCTCGGATGAAGTCTTTCATTAAAATTTCTTCTGCCTCTGAAGGAATTATCCCCACACAAATTCTGGTAAGGCCCCCAAGATTTTTGGAACCACATAGTCTTACCAGTTCATTGGTTTTTTAGAAAAGTCCATTGAGGGACAGGACAACCGATTCCTGCAGCAGTCTCTCTCCATCTTGTTCTCTGTGGGTAAACATGTCTATCTGATAGCCCAAACAAGAAAGTGGCATCCTCTTGGGGGGGGGGGTCACCCAAGACAAATGGCCCAGAACCAAAAGCCTCCAGAAACACTAATTCAAGAAGGAAGAGACTGGGAAGATTTGCCACCCTTTTGTGTTTGAGCACTTCGAGTATATCTTTAAAGGAAATGTCATCTGGAGGATCCTTATCCCACATCAAAATCAGTGTCAACAGAGCGAGCGACAAAGGAACATCCTCTGTGTGGTGTTCAGGAGAGGAAGCAGAAGAGGGGAAAATTCCTCTAGAGAAACTGTCTGGAGACTTCTTGGAACAGTCGGTCTCTGTGGAATAAGTCTGATGGGCTCAGAGCTCGGAACCAAAGATGAGTAGGATCCAAGCTCTTTACCAGCTTGAATGCTGAAGGAACAGAGGAAACCTCCCCACCTTGGAGCAGAAGCCGCCAAAGTAGGTAAGGTTGGGGCCACACCTGGATCTGAGCCTCTTGGGGAGAACTGGATCAGTGCTGTCCATGGCTGAGGTTCCAAGAAGGGATGGCTCCAACAAGAAAGTTGGAGCTAAACCCAACATCTCAGACCTGCTCTGATCCAATGGTATCAGAGCAGAACCAGTCAGGGACACCAGAGTCAAAGAAGGTAGCTTCCTTGGAATCTATGCCCAACCTCTCAGGGATCTCATATCCTGGGACTCCGAAACCACTAATCAGAAGGAGAGAGAATGGACTTTGCAGGTGTACCTGTGGATCCAGGAGTGGACAGAGCTGGCAGGACCCCCATTTGGATCTGAGCCAAGAAATTTCAGCATCATTCTATCCATGTCCACCTTTGACAAACTCCTAGACCACCTGGAAGATGCTGTGGATGATGGTCTGAAGTGTTTCGTCGGAGTATGAAAAAGTCGAGTGGGCAGAGAATGAGAAACCGGTTTCAATGCATATTCTGGAGTACATCTATGAGTTGAACAGGTTCTCTGATCCAAGGATTTAGTATCTGAAAAGGAAGTAAATGGCAAGGGGGAAATGACACAGTCACACCTTTCAGATCCAATGAAGGCTATGGATCCAAGGGTGGCCCAAGAGGTTTCGGATGACAGGGAGTCTGATCTGAAATTTTTCTAATTTTTTCAATGGCTTCACAGTAGTCGTTGGGGACTTCTGAGATCTCTTCCACACATCCAAAAAAAATGGTTTTGGAGTGTTTTAGAGGGGGCTTGAGCCCCACAAGCAGCAGGTAGCAACCCCTTTAAAATCAGTTTATTGCACATGCCTGATAACATCCTGGGGATTAAAGGTGGCGCAAATGGGACAAGACGAGTCAAGATGATCTGGTCCTAGGCAATACATGCACATCTTATGGGCAGAGTTTGGGATCTTGTGTCCACAAGAAATGCACTTTTGAAGCCATTTGGTTTCTCCGACATGGCCAGCAAGAAAAGTACAGCGCATCTAAGAAAGTTCACAAACTTTTTTTAATTAGTCTAAGAAAAGAAAGAGGAAAGGAATACTAGCTATGGCATATTGGGGAGCACTTAAAAGGGTAAGGGAAAAGATGCACCAGCAATGGTAGCAGGACTACTCTATCAAGAGGAGATCCCAACACTAGCAGGGAGGAAACAGAAGCAGCTGTAAGTTTTAAGTAAAAAAGAAGCAAGTGTTAGGAATAAACAAAATATCAGAAAGACTGCTTACAATGCTCGTTAGGAATAAACTAAATATCAGAAAGACTGCTTACGATGCTCAAGACCAGAACCTACATCTAACCACTATGGCAGCAAACAAGATCAGAGGTGTTAGGAAATAGAAGAGCATTATGGGTAGAGAGGCACTAGGGAGCTGGATCCAAGGATCGGATCTGAACCCACTAGTGAGGAAAACTGAAATCATCACACCTGATGGATTTTGTTTTAGGATTAGAAAGCTTCTGTATTTACAGTGCCTTGCATAACAGACTTGGGAGCAAAAAGATGACCATCAGGCAAGGCAGAAGCAGACAGAAACATTCTCTAAGGAAAGCAAGGCTGGAGGGAACAGCCACAGCTTTTGGCATCTGAATGCTTCACTTTGAGCCAGAGGAGCTTCAATATGGTCTTGGTGAAAAAACTCTCATTTTAGACAAACTGCCAAAAAATGAAACTAAGTGCTCTCACTGGAATAGGTGTACTCAGAAATATTTCCCGAAATGAGACCAACACTCTGCAATGTCTGCTCTTCTGACAAATTCCCTATCGGAAAGGGAAGGACTCTTTCTTGCCTTAAGAATGAAAGGGCACAGAAAAGGCAAGGATAATTTCCTTAGCAAATCTCAGCAAGTCTGCACAGTCCTTGGAAAAGAGGGGACAAAGTTTTGTTCACTAAACACACACTCCCTGAAAACGGACTCAAAGCACACTGGTCCCAACTTCCACCAACCTTTCCCTGACATCAAAAGTAGTTCTCCCTTATTTGCCAAAGGCATCCCTTATAGCTGCAGAGAACAAAGCTATCTCAATCTGTTTTTCCTTGGTCCTCGGTGCATCTTTTCAAGCCATCAATCTGTCAGAACAAGCACCGGCCAAAGCAGATTCACCCATCAGAAGTCAAGGTAAAACAGGTGGCTTAGCACCCGAAGGCTCCTTTGAAACTGTTTTTGCATGCAGGTTAAGATACTACTATGGAGAACACAGGCTGATCCACAGGAAAGTTGAGGAGTCAAAAGTAGGGAACAGAGCATTGATGACTCAGCCAATTTGTACGGTGCAGAAGTGTTTCTAAGTAAACCACTGACAGTGCAACAATCACATTATGCTTCCCCAAACACATTTACAATCCAAGCAAATCTGGTAAAAGAAAAAAAAAAATCACCCACTTACATAGCTTGGAAAATATGACAGAAAACATACCTACCATAACGTTCCATGTTAGTTGTCTTCATCTCACCTTCTTTCTTGCTTGTTGGGATCGGAGCCGATCCTCAGCTCCGACTCGGCCATCTTCTATAGCTCGAGAGCTGTTTACTGGCTTGAGGCTACCCCTTATCCCATGATGCCTAGCACTAGCTACCCAGATCTCATTTGAAATAGCAAACCCAAGCCATAGCTACAGAATGAAACCCTTCCAAGCAGAAGTTTAAATCCATCATAAACTAAGTCAGTAGAGGAAACAAGCCAGAGAACACTCAGCCAGTGAAATCTGAACTCCTCTCTGTCCAATAGGACAGGGGGAATGAGGGGGGATGCAAGAAAGAAGGTGAGATGAAGACAACTAACATGGAACGTTATGGTAGGTACATAACTTCTTTATGTTAAGTTGTCTATCTCGCCTTCATTTCATGCTCATTGGGAAAGCATCTCTAGCACCTACGATCCTGGGTGGCTCATTGGAACAGACTCTTCAGAACAGTGGAACCAAAGTTAGCTCTACTCCTGGAGACTATGTTTAACTTGTAATGAGAAATAAAAGTATGAGGATTTGCCCACATGGCAGCAGCACAGATAGTCCATGGGCAACCTAGCCTGGAAGGCAACAGAGTTGGCCAAAGCCCTAGTAGAATGATCTTTCGGTTTGATAGACAACTCTGTTTCTTATTTGATAGATGAAGGTAATAATGTGAGAACCATCTGGACAGTTCTCACTTTGGAAACTGGAAGACCCTGCTTGCCCCTAGCATAGGAAAGGAAAAGTTGGTTCAACTTTCTTATATCCTTCGTTCTATGCAGGTAAAAATGCAATAGTCTATGAACATCCAATTGGTGTAATTTGTATTCTGCCTTATTGGTGTGGTTAGGGAAAAACACAGGGAGAGGTCTATAGATTGGTTTATGTTATTCTCCGAGCAGACGTTCGGAAGGAAGGAGGGATTAGTTCTCAGGGCAACCCTGTCCTTATGAAAAACTAAGTACGGAGGACGAACACAGTGCCTGAAGTTCCGGGACCAGTCTGGCTGAGGTAATAGCTACCAGAGAGTTTTCCAAGATAGAAACTTAAAGGAGCAGGATGCAGCCGGTTCCAAAGGGGGCATAATCAAGGAGGCTAGTACTAAATTAAGGTCCCAAGGAGGAGGGGGATCTCTTACTGGGGGCCTAAGGAGAGTAGTCCCTCTGAGAAAGGCTTTACACAGCTTATGAGACAATGTTTAGATTAGAAAACCCAACATGAAAGTTAGAGATAGCCGCTAGATGGACCTTGATTGTGGCAGAAGCGGACCCGGAATGGAAAAGCTCTGTTAGGAACTCCAAGATTTCGTACACTGGGGCTGAAAAGGGATCAATGTTCCTAGCCTCTGCCCAACAAGAGAAACGTTTCCATTTGCTAGCGTAAGTCTTCCTAGTGGCGGATTTGTGAAAGGAAACAATCTCACGCACGGCTGGGGAAATGCTGGGAAGCCTGGCTAAGGTTGGAATTGGATCAACCAAGCTGTGAGTTGGAGTGTTTGGAGGGATTGATGCAGCTCTCCTGAATGATGAATCACCAGATCTGGTATAGGATCCAGAGTCCAGGGCTGTTCGAGGAGATAACGGTGCAGAAAGGGAAACCATATCGGTCAAGGCCAGTAGGGAGCAATGAGGATCATTTTGCAACCCAACAGAATAGCTTTCTGTATGGGTTTGGGTATAAGAGGGAACAGAGGGAAGGCATAAAAAAGCCTCTTGAGGCCAATCGTGGACTAGAGCGTCTCTGGGAGGGTGACCAGGAAGCGGTAAAAGGGAGTAGTAGCTGCTGCATTTGCTGTTGAAGGGGGTGGCAAACAGATCGCAGCAAGGCTGCCCCATTTGCAGAAGATCAGATCTGCAACTACCTGATTCAGAGACCACTCGTGAGGCATGAGAAAAGCTCTGCTCTGCCTGTCCGCTATGACTTTAGACTTCCCAGGGATGATCGTCACAATCAGAAATCGGTGGGAGTTAATCACCCACTGCCAGAGTCTGAGTGCTTCTTGACATAGGGGGTAGGACCTGGTTCCGCCCTGCTTGTTGATTTACCACACCACTGACATATTGTCCGTTTGAACTGCAATGGTCCCAAAAGGGAGAGAGTCGTGAAAGGCTTGCAACGCTAGGGGCACGGATCTCATCTCCAAGATATTTATGTGCAGATGGTACTCGTGAGGCTGTCAAGTGCCTTGGACTGTCCTGCCCTGATAATGCCCTCCCACCTTATCAGTGAGGCATCCGTGGTCACTGTGGCTACCAGAGGGGACTGGATGAATGGTCTGCCCTGACACTAGAGGGGAGACCATCCACCAGGAAAGGTGCCTTTTGCATGTTTCTGTAATCATGATCTTATGAGACATGGGGAGCTGTTGAAAGGACCACTGTGTGAAAAGAAGCCACTGAAGAATTCTCATGTGAAAACAGGCCAGAAGTATCAGAAGAATTGCCGCTGCCATAGAACCCAGAGTTGGAAGGACCAACCTGACTTGTACCCTTTTGCATTGCATGAGGATATGAGCTTGCCGACGAATTGTGGCCATCCTGTCTGGCGGTAGCCTTACGGACATGCTTCTTGTATCTAAATCTGCTACTATGTAGGTAACAGATTGACAGGGCAACAAGGCAGATTTTTCGAAATTTATAGTAATGCCTAGCTGGGCACAAATTGAGACGGTGTAGTCCCTGGCTTGAAGGAGTTGATGTCTGGTAGTAGCAGTAAGGAGCCAGTCGTCTAGATATGGAAACACCTGGAATCCTCGACGCCTCAGGTGAGCCGTGACTACTGCCATGCATTTAAACACCCTGGGGGCCGTGGTGAGACCAAAGGGCAGAGCTCTGAACTGGTAATGACTGGCCCCCAGCCAGAAGCGAAGATATCGTCTGGAGCGCCTGTCCATCCTGATATGGTAGTACGCATCCCTGAGGATCTATTGAGCACATCCAACTGTCCTGACCCAGAAAGGGTAGAATGGACTGTAGCGTGACCATCCACAACCTTGTTCTTTGAACAGACTTGTTTAGTCTGCTGAGATCCAATATTGGTCTCCAGTCCCCTGTCTTTTTTGGTACCAAAAAATAACCTTGAGTAAGTTCCGGATCCGTGTTGGTCTGCCGGGACTTCCTGGATGACTCTTTCTAGCAGTCTTGAAACTTCTAGGACTGCATGGGCCCTCAGATTGGGTGGAACATCTGGAAGGGATTTGTTTGACAGTAAGGGGGGGTTGAAAGAAGGGAATTATGTAGCCTCTGGATATGATTCTGTACCTATTTGTCTTGTGTTAGGTTTTGCCAGGCTTTTGGGTACAGTGAAAGTCTTCCCCCGACTGCCTTCAGAGGCGGACAGCTGGGCAACCCTTCAGGGATGCTGGAAGGGCTCGTCAGAGAAGGATTCTCTGCTGCCCTGGTTCTGTGGACCCACTCTGCCAAGAGGGCAGCGCCTGTTATTTCTTCCTCTGCCTCGAGGAAAAATCACTACGTGTCAAGGCGAGGCTCCCTGGGATTTCTGAAACCACATTTTACCACTCTTCTGATCCCTGGGGTATGGTCTCCAAGGAGTGGAAAAACTAACTCCCACGGCAGAGAGAGTCTTGCCTTCCTTTTCACACCTAGCGAGTGGGTCTTTCACCTGTGATCTAAAAAGAAAGGAACCATCAAAGGGAGTGTTGGTGAACAACTCTCTAAAGGGTAAAACCAAACAAATGGTGCCCAATGCACTCGAATGACAAAACCAAACAAATGGTGCCCAATGCGCTGAATTTAAACTGGTTGTTAAGTTTGAACGTCTTTACAATTATTTGTTCTGAGGAAGTCATACTATTTGATGAAAGCGCTTAACCTGTGGTTTGTGTGTTAATAAACCTTTTCTGTGGACCCGCAACGTTGTGCTCCTTTTGGTTATTTAACTCTAAAAGGTTCCGCAAAATTACACAGCCGCATCCATGCGTGTCTCCTAAGGGCCACGCCTGTACCTGCTGGTCTACTCGCACCATCGGCTGCATAGGAAATGAGCCTCATGGAGGAGTTTACTACAGAATTTAGGGTCGCCAGCTGAGAAGCTAGTTTAGCTCGAGCCCCTTCAGCTGATGGATCCTGAAGGGTATCTCACAGCTCTTTCAGGAGATCCCTCTGAAGCCTGGTAAAGTGGCATAAGTAATTCAGTGGCATAAGTAATTCAATGACCTCATGGAAAAGGTTGCTGAAGCAAACATCCGCTTCCCATATCTATCCATGGTCCTAGACTCCTTGTTAGGAGGATGGACAGAGGAAGAAGTTCACGCTAACTCCTTTTTAGTAGCTGCTGCTACCACCATGGCATCTACAGGAACACCCTTAGTAAGAAACTGCTTATCAGAGGGTGCAGTGATAAACTTGCCGGGTCTCCTCGGGGCTGGCTCCACTGTATCCAGGGCTGACCAAGCCCTTTGAGCCACCACTGACATTAGTGGGTCGAAGGGCAGAGAAACCCAGGAGGTGGAAGGTCGGGAACAGAGCGCATCCAGGAATAGATTCATCCTCGATAGGGGCTAGGACATTCCAGTTCTCCCTCTGCTTAAGCATTTCTAGGATGTCCGAAAAGGAAACCTCTTCAGAGGGGGATCTCTGGGACCCTTCTAACTGATCCAAATCCGTATCCGTAGTGACAGACTCAGGGGAGTCAATGTGCTTCCTCTTGCACTTCCTCTTCCGAAGGGGCTCCTCTGAATGATCAGGAGAGGTCTCAGAAGAGGAGGAAACACCTAATGGGGTGCTCTGGGGTGCCGGTTCCCCACGCTTGGGGTCTGGAGGAGGGGCAGAGGTTGACGGACACTATTGGGGACGGAGCCAGTGGGGTCGAAAGTGGAGCTGACTCAAAGGTCAGTACACTCCTCATAACATCGAAAGTGCCCCTGCCACGATGCAGAGAAGGCTCTGAAGCCGGAATCATCCTCCGCACTGAGGGAGACTGCTCAGAGGCCGATGTAGGAGCAGAGCTCACCTGCGCTGAAGCTCCGAGAGGGAGAACGGGGTCGGGACAAGGGTCTAATGCCACTTGCCCCCTCGGAGCAGACGAGGGAGTCTCTGCGCCGGATGGGAGCAGACGACGGAACAGAGGGAGAAATTGTTATCTGAGCCGACGGTTCCACAAATCGAACCCCAACAAACTCCGGCTCAGAGCTCAATGGAGTCGAAGGAGGAACATCGATAGAAACGGATGGAGCAGACACCTGTTGGAGGGCTGGACAACATTTTGGCCAGTGCCTGCGACTTCAATAAGCTACTGACCACACTCTCCACATCGTGATCCAAGAGCCTAAAGGACCGAGAAGAGTGGGAGGATCTGTGACTGCGGTCACTCTGCAACAGGGGAGACAGAGGAGCCGAATGTATAGACTCTAGAGAAGGGGACCTTGGCCTCTTGTGGGTCCGCGACAGCTCCGAAGGTACTGGTGGAGCTGATGGGGAGGCAGTCTCCTCGGGTCCAGCCAGAACCAAAGTAGTAGGCAAGACCTGGGCCAATGACGGCACCGAGCTGGGAGCTGACAATTTGGCTGGTTTAGGATATTTCACAGGCTGAGCCTTGGCCGGTGAATCCTGGGGCTTAAGACCACCCCTCAAAATAAGCTTATTTTTGCACTCCTGCAGAACTCTTGGGCTAAATGCATGGCATAAAGAACACAAGTCCTGCAGGTGCACTGCGTCTAGACAACAGACGCAAAAAGTGTGCCCATCTGTCAGAGGCATTTTCTGACAGCATGAGTCACACTTCTTGAATCCAGACACCTTGGATTCTTTAATCATATCCACAACTAGAAGATACCACACTAAGTTGTTTTAGTCAAAAGGCCGAACTAGCAATAACTAATACCAGACACTACCACAAAAACGGAAAGTAAAACACAGTATACTATAGCTAAAGATTTTTTTTTTAAACTAGGAAGCCTCTAACTTAAATGGCTACCTAACAATCAGAAGAAAACTAAAAAGCTAAATACAAGCTATACAGGGATAGAAGGGGAAGGGGGGGGGGGGACTCTAATTTAAACGAGTTCTAAGGGAAGACCACAATACTCAAACTACAACCAACTAGTTAATGACTATAATATTAAATAAACTACCCGAAAAAGCCCTAATCTGACTGAAAAAGTAGTGAATAAAAGTTATACAAGCCTGAGCCAGTAACAACGAACCTCGCAGCTGAAGCAGCAAACGAGATCAGGGTAGCTAGCGCTAGGCATCATGGGATAAGGGGTAGCCTCGTGCCAGTAAACAGCTCTCGAGCTATAGAAGATGGCAGAGTCAGAGCAGAGGATCGGCTCCGATCCCAACAAGCAAGAAACGAAGGAGAGAGAGAGACTTGATCTTCATAAAATAAGTTAATGGAACACAGTCCCCAGAGACTCAGCTGCCCAGCTCCTTTCTATTGCAAACCAACAGTTTTTCACAGGGCCCACAGATAGCACACTGGCAGCAAAAAGAAAAATCTCTGCAGCTTTTTCTTGTTCTAACTCTTTAGGGAGTTTTACTCAAACACTCAAGAGTTTGAGTACAAGGAAGACCCCCTTGGCTTTTAGAAGCTGAATAACTTCAGTGGTGCTGTAGGACTCGTATAGCTTAGGCTAATGAAACTGTGGTCTGAATATCTACTGTTGCCTAGGCCAAGACAGGTCACCAACACCACCTTTGGCAAGTCCTAGATTTTTCTGAGAACCCTAGATTTCGGAGGAAAGGAGTGAAAAGGCATAGTGGAACACAACCATCCATGGGAACAGGAAAGCACAAAAGTCTTCCAGGCTTGCTGGTAAGGAATCCTGAAACTGAATTTGTCTCTTTCCTAAACACAAACGTATAGGAGGTGTTCTCCACAGATCAATTCCTGGAAAAAAACATGCATTATGCATTTGTGTGGGTGTGTCCAGGTCCTGTTTAGCATCTCAACTAAAACGTTCTGCTCCAACATCATGCAAAAAGCATTAAGAGTCAAACTGAGCTGAACTGTTACCTCCCAGGCCATCAAAAGAAGTCTGGACAGGTGATCACATTTGGTATCCACACAGTTTCTATACCATGACACTGATGCAGTCTAAACTTTGAGTTCCAAGAGACCACAGATGACTTAAAGCCTTTAGAGTTCCTGATTACTGCCAACACCTGACATTTATGCACATTTTGCTCATCCCAACTGCTCCACACACCATACACTTTTAGCTCATTGTATAAAGCCTCTCAAGCAAAGTCTAAGGCATTCACTGTGATAGACTAAGGACATGGAAAGGAAAAGGGGATACCAGGACTGAAACTGGTTTACTCCCCACAATGATTAAGTTGAGACCAGGCGAACCACTGAATTTCTCATGTGAAATCTGACAAAGGGAATTATGACCATCACAGAAAAATGAAACCTATGGCCCTGAGAAGTTCCCCTGCGGATGTTTGAGACTGATTAGAAAAAGTCAGGAAGCTCACTGTACAATTCTAAATTTGTCCCTAGGAAGAAAATTTTCTAAGAAAGCATTGTGAAAACATCCCATAAAAAAATATTCCGAGAGACGGGATAAAAACAAAAGTTATGTCCTCATCATAACGGTGCATCTGTGTTTTCTGTTTGTCCTTCCTCACCCAGACTGCTCTCGGATCAAACTCTGGCCACTTTTCAGACTTGGGATCCATAGCTCAAGCTCCTCCTCTTATCCAGAATACCCTCCAAACCCTGTATTACCTCAGATCATGTTCATCCCCTTAGAACTTCAAAAGGACTAAATATCAGGGAATTCATTAAGGAAAGAGAGATGGGTATTAAATATACCAGAGTAGAGACAGTAGGTGATCTGGAGCTAAAAAGGTGGGAAAGACATAGGGAATATCCCTCAGATCATACTACAGAGCCAAATATACAAGTCTTCCCTAAATGGAAGGGGAGAAGAAGAGGGCACCGAAAATGGACAAATGCATTTTTATGTTAAGTACATAACTTTTCTACCTGGTGTCTTTCATCCATTCCTCAAAAATGATGGTACAGAGTCCCCAGCTGCTGAACCCCAAGGTTGCCCTCACAGAATATTCTGAAGGATGGCAGAACCAAATGCCACCCTATCCCTTGAAGAAAGTTAAGTTTATGTACTCACCATGTGTTGTCCATATTCATTCAACAAATGGGTTTGGATCAGATCCTTTGACCAGACTGCCACTTCCTAAAGATTCCAGGACCTGAATCTCAAGTTCCTCCCTTATCCGTAATGCCTCTGACCACAACAAACCCTCAGTTTGCGATCATAATATATTTTATATATAAACTTAAACATACAACATTCCTAAGACAGAAAGTGACAGGTGAAAGATCAGGGTCTATATCACTACATTGACAGCTAAAAACACTCAACTCCCTTACCTTGACACTACTTAACTGAAAGCCGGAATCTAATGGCCAGAACAGTGATTTTTTTTCCACCAAGAAAAACAAATTGCTGGGCCAACAAAAAAAAAGCCAATAGACAAAATAAAGTGGGGGGAGGCTTCACCCCCCCCCTACTTAAAATATACCTACTCTGAGATCGCACTACAGTGGAGGAAATCGCTCAGCGATTCCCCCCCCCCCGGGGGGGGGGGGGCGCTGTTCTGGATGTTCGATATTTCCTGCTTTCAGTTAAGCACAGTCTAGATAATGGGGTTTGGTGTTTTTAGCTATCAGTCTTTGGATATAGAACCGAAAGATCAGGACCTCAAACAGTAACTATGGTTCCTAACTTCCATTACATCTCTCCCAAAGTCAATGACAGGGGTGAAGGAGGGAGGGAAGGTAAAGAATTAAAATGGACAAAACTGATGGGAGTGTTATGGTGAGTACATAACTTCGTTATCTGATGTCATGGTTTCATTCCTCACCAAATAGAACAGGGTCCTGAGCTACATTAACTTTGGGTAGCCCTCATGACGGATATTCTGGAGCACCTCAGAACCAAGGCAGATCTATTTCTGGAAATGTCCAATTTGTAATGCACAATAAAGGCACGAGTAATAAAATCAGTTAGCAGCTGCACAAATCAGACACACTAGTCCAAAAGGTTGCTGATTTAGACACTAACCTGGCTGAATGTGCTTTTGCTCATTTTGACAAGGCAATTACCTTTCCATGATAAACACAGGAAATACAATATGTTAACCATTTAGCCAGTATAGTTTTAGAAACTGGTCTTCCCACTCTTACTAGTGAGACAAACTGATCAGTTTTTCTAAATTCCTTGCCCCTATGAAGGTAAAAACGAAGTTGCCTATGCACATCAAAAGATGATGGGTGTATTCACCTTTGTTTTCAAATTAGGAAAGAAAATTGGAAAATTGACAACTTGGTTGATATTGGTTTCAGAGACTATTTTAGGTGGAAAAGGAGTATTTGTGCACAAAGTAACTTTGTCCTTGTGAAATATCAAATATGGTGGTTTAGAAGACTGTGTGGAGTCCAGCTGAAGTTATAGCTACCAGGAAAAAAGTTTTCCAAGAAACCCAAGATCTACTTCAGCTGATGGCTCAAAGGGAGAAAGTATTAAGGTTTGCAAAATCACAGTGCAGTCCCAAGGTGGAGTAGGATCCTTTCTTGGAGGTCTAAGTAAGAAGGTACTCTAAGAAAGGCCTTACAAGATCTGGATGATGCTAAAGGAGAAGCATCATCTCTGATGTGACTGTTCAAGATGGCTAACTGAACTTTGATAATGGAAAAATTTGCTCCATCCTTAAAAACTGAGGCAAGGAAATCTAGAACATCTAAAGTGGAGCAGTAAAAGGGTCTAATTCTCTCTGGTGAGCCCATAAGGAAAATTTTCCATTTACTTTTGTAAATTATCCTCAAAGGTTTAGAAGACACTAGGATTTCTCAAACTGGAGAGGAGAATCTGGAGTGTCTAGCCATCATCAGAAATGGAAAAAACATGCAGTCAACTTGAGGCCTGTAATATTTAGATGAAATTGCCCTGACGGTTGATAAGAGGTCTGGACAGGGATCCAGCATCCAAAGAGGATGTACTAAATGAGACCAAAGGAAGGGGTACAACACTTGTCGAGGCCAGAAGGGGCAATAAGGATTACTGTGCTCTTCAACCAAAGTGCTTTCTGAAGAAACTTGGGGATGAGAGGCAGGGGAGGATAGGATAAGCATAAAGGGGACCAGAGAGCCAAACATGGACTACAGCATCCCTTGGTGACTGTTCCTGAGGTGTGATAAGGGCAAACAACCTGCTGCATTTGTTGCTTACGGGAGATGCAAATAGGTTGCAGAAAAGTTAACACCATTTGTAGAAGATCAAGTTTGCCACCTATTGGTTGAGACCGCTTGAGGCATGAGGACGGCCCTGCTGAGTTGGTCTGACAGAATGTTGGATTCTTCCAGTATGTCCCTTGCTACAAGAAAATGGATGGATGAAAATCGCACACTGCCATACCCTCAATGCTTCTCAACACAGGGGATAGAATTTGGTTCCCCCTTGTTTACTGATGTACCACACTACTGACATGTCAGTTTGTACTGCAATAGTCTCTAGAGGAAGAAATCTCTGGAAGGCCTGCAATGCTAGCAGCGCTGCTCTCATCTCTAGGACACTGATATTCAAATTGGTCTAGTGGGGACCACATGTCTTGTAGAGTTTGTTGCATGTAATGCCCCCAACCCCCACCCGAACTGGAAGGTGTCAGTGGCCCACATGGCATTGGGGGAAGGAAGGATAAATGGACAACCTTGATAGATCTCCACAGAAAAATCCAGAGGAGACTTTCTACAAACTTGAGAATTTTATTGGATGATTAAAGGGAAAACAATCAAATGACCATTGCACTCCCAGGGTCACTGAAGAATTCTCATGTGGAAGCAAGCAGTGAGAAAAGGTTAGGTCTTACCATAACGTTCCATCTGTGTTGTAGATCATTCATTACAATTAGGACTTGGGTTCCATCCTCTGAACAGACACTGCCATTTCCAAGTTCGCGCCAGCCAAAAATTCTCAGCTAAGACTGGCTTACCCATAGTGTCCCTCTCCTCGTTACTCCTGATAGTTTGCCCACTCCTATATAATAGAGGTAGTAATAGAAAAATAGAAGCCTCGGTCTGAGCAAATACCCTAACCAGGAGTTCCTGAAATCAACCAGGAGTCCAGGCAGGGGGAAGGAGGGTGGGAAGTAATGAATAAACAAAGATCTACAACACAGATGGAACGTTACGGTAAGATGCAACTTCTTTATCTGCTTTTGTAAATCTTTGTTTTCATTACAATTAGGACAGAGTCACCAGCTACCAAGATGCTCGTCCCCTGGAGGCCAAATCCCATTTGTAATGAGAGATAAAGTTATGAAGTCTTGCCCAAGTGGCTGCTGCACAGGTATCATCCATAGAGGATCTGGAATGAAATGCTACAGAAGTAGCCATAGATCTGGTAGAATGAGCCTTTATTCAGGAAGGTAAGGATAGCTTAGTCTGTTGGTAGATAAAGGTAATGACGGTTTTAAGCCAGGAGGATAAAGTCACTTTGGAAACGGGTTTACCCAATTTGGGTCCTGCAAAGGCCACAATTTATCTCCCGTCCAAATAACGAAGCTGCCGATGCACATCAAAGGTGTGCAAAAAAGGTACTCCACTCTATTAAAATGCTGAGGGAAGAAAACCAGCAGGTCAATAGATTGGTTGATGGAAAATCCAGAAATGCCTTGGGCAAGCAAGAAGGGCCAATACAAAGGGACACCCTATCCGTATAGAAGATCAAGTAAGGTCGACACTCAAGGCCTGCAGCTCAGTTACTCTTCTCGCTGAGCTAAGTGCTACTAGAAGTAAGGTTTTCCATGACAAAAACTTTAAATCACATGAATCAAAGGGCTCGAAAGGAGGACCTGTGAGAGACTGAAGCACCAATGTCAAGTCCCACGGTTCTAAGGGAGGCTTGACCAGAGGTTTAATGTGTAATAATCCTTTCAAGAATGTCTTGCATAGGCGGTGTGACAATCAAAGAATCATCAAATCCATTATGAAAATTGGCAATAGCTGCCAAACGTACAGTGATAATCGATGCTGAGGCTCCTGCATGTAAGAGTAGTCAGGTATTTAAGGATCTTTTGAACAAAAAGAAGGGATCTAGGTTCTGATCTTTGGCCCAAATAGAAAACCTAGTCCATTTACTAGAAAAAATTTTCCTGGTGGAAGGTGTGTGAAGCCAGAAGAATTTCACGAACGGGAGATGGGATGTCAGGCAGCCTGGCAATCATTGGAAGTGGAGAAACCAAGCTGTGAGCTTGAGACTGTGGAGATTCAGATGAATCAGTCCCTGAGGAGATAACCAGGTCTTGGGAATGATCCAGGATCCACAGGCTGTGAATCAGATGAGACCACAGAAATGGGAACCAGACTTGACGCGGCCAATAGGAAGCAAAGATCATCACTTTGCTTCTCAACCTCTGATTTTCTGGAGAAAATTTGGAATGCGAGGAAACCGGGGAAAGGCATACAGAAAACTCGGGGGCCAATCGTGCGTTAGAGCGTTCCCTCAGGGGTTCCCTTTGTGGGGGATCAAGGCAAAGTAGCTTCTGCATTTGTTATTTAGGAGGGGAAGCAAACAGGTCTCAAAGCTTGCCCCAGTGTCGGAAGACCCGATCTGCTGTTACAGGGTTGAGTGACCACTTGAGGCATCAGGATGTTCCTGCTCAGACTGTCCGCAATAAGGTTGGAACTCCTGGGAATATGCATTGCCATCAGAAAGCAGATGGAAGCTATCGCCCAGTGCCAAATCCTCATGGCTTCCCGACACAGGGGTAAGATCTGGTTCCGCCTTGCTTGCTGATATACCAGACAACTGCCATGTTGTCTGACTGAATTGCAATGGTCCCAGAAGGGAGGGATGCATGGAACGCTAAGAGAACTGCCCTCAGTTCCAGGACATTTATGTGCAAATTTGCCTCCATGGGGGACCAGGTGCCTTGGACAGTCTTTCCCTGGAATAGCCTTCCCCCCACCCTAACAGGTAATCGTCCATGGTCACTATAGCCATGGGCTAAGGAAGACAGAATGTTAGACACCAAAGATTCATTTATGGCTTCATCCACCATAGCATTTCTTCCTTGTAACGGTTTGTAAGACGTATCATGTGGTCGAGTGGGTGAGTTAAAAAATAGAAGTTATGTTCTTACCATAACGTTCCATGTTAGTTGTCTTCTTCACGCCTTCTTCTTGCTGGATGGGTTCGGAGCCCACCTCGGCTCCGACTCGGCCACTCTAAAAGCTCGAGAGTTGGTTCCACCGGCTCGAGGCTCCCCTTATATCCCACAATGCTGGGCGAGAGTTACCTCAGATCTCGTTTGTAAGCTAACCCCAGCTTATAATAGTAACAGTATAACTGTAAACAGAGTCCACCTCTAACAACAGGAAGAAAGAAGGGTGACCTACATCCTGAACCAGGAAATATGCACAACAGCATATGTCTAAGAAAGAGGTGGTAGAAAGAGAGGTCACAATCACAACTCCTCTAGGTCTGTCCAGGCCAGGGGAAGGAGGTGGGGCCTTAAGAAGAAGCGAGAAGAAGACAACTAACATGGAACGTTATGGTAAGAACATAACTTCTATATGTTAAGTTGTCTATCTCGCCTTCATTCTTGCTGGATGGGACCGTCCTAGCACCTTGTCCCGGGTGGCCTAACGGAACAGACTCCTGAGAACAGTGGAACCAAAGTTAGCTCTATGCCTAGAAGCTAAATCCAACTTATAATGAGAAATGAAAGTGTGAGGAGTAGCCCAAGTAGCCGCTGCACAAATGGTGTCAATAGGCAGTCTGTCTTGGAAGGCTAAAGAAGTAGCCAAAGCTCTGGTGGAATGGGCCTTAGGTTTATTAGGCAGCTTTTGGTGTCTAATTTCATAAACAAGGGAGATCAAAGATGTTAGCCATCTGGATAATAATACCTTTGAAACTGAAAGTCCCTTTCTGCTTTCCGCATAGGAGACAAACAGCTGATCAGATTTTCTGAATTGTTTTGTTCTATCCAAGTAGTACCTCAATTGACGGTGAACATCCAGGCAGTGTAATTTTTGTTCAGACCTATTGGAGTATTCTGGAAAAAAGACAGGTAGATCAATGCTTTGATTTAGATTTGACGTCGAGACCACCTTAGGCAAAAAGGACGGGTTAGTTCGTAAGGATACTCTGTCCTTATGAAACAAAAGATAAGGAGGACGACAGCTGAGTGCTTGAAGCTCTGAAACTCTTCTAGCTGATGTAATAGCTACCAGAAAAAGAGTCTTCCATGATAATAATTTTAAAGAACAGGAGACTGCAGGTTCGAAAGGGGGAAGAACCAAAGAAGCAAGAACTAAATTTAGGTCCCAAGGAGAAGGAGGATTTCTTATAGGAGGTCTGAGAAGAAAAACTCCTTTCAAAAAGGCTTTGCAAAGCTTGTGGGACATTAAGGCAGCTTCAGAAATACCCACATGAAAGTTAGAAATAGCTGCCAATTGAACTTTAAGTGTAGAGGGAGATGAACCTGCATGGAAGAGTTCAGCTAGAAAATCAAGGACTAATTGATGGAAGCAGTGAAAGGATCTATGTCCTTTCCTTGAGCCCAATATGTGAAGCGTTTCCACTTACTCAAATAAATCTTCCGAGTGGAAGATTTATGGAAGCTATCAAAATATCTCTAACAGAGTGAGATAATTGAGGAAGCCTGGCTAAGGTTGGAACTGGAGGAACCAAGCAGTGAGGTTCAGAGGGGAGGGAGCGATGAAATTGACCCGACTGATGGATCAAAAGATCTGGAACTAGGTCCAGATTCCACGGTCGCTCCAAAAGAAAACGATGTAGAAAGGGGAACCACACTTGTCGAGGCCAGTAAGGAGCAATGAGGATCAATGAGGCCTTCTGAGCGATAGCTTTCTGTATCACTTGAGAGATTAGTGGGAAGGAGGAAATGCATACAGAAGTCCCCGGGGCCAAACTTGGACTAGAGCGTCTCTGCTGGGTTGGCCTGGTAAAGGGAATAGAGTGAAATATTCTCTGCACTTGCTGTTTTGGGGAGTAGCAAAAAGATCGCAGCAAGGCTGACCCCACTTGAGAAAAATTTCTCTCACTACAGAGTCTTTCAGAGACCACTCGTGAGGCATGAGGATAGCTCTGCTCAACTTGTCCGCAATTTGATTGGACTTTCCGGGATGTGCGTTGCTATCAGAAACCGCTGAGAAGAAATCGCCCATTGCCACAGTCTGAGTGCTTCTCGACACAGGGGAATGACCTCGTTCCCCCTTATTTGTTGATGTTCGACTCTATAGACATATTGTCTCTTTCGATTGCAATCGTTCCCTAGGGTTGAGAGTCTTGAAGGGCTTGCAACGCTAAAAGCACTGCTCTCATCTCCAGAACATTTATGTGCAAGTGGCATTCGTTTGGTTGCCATGTGCCCTGGACCGTCCTGCCCTGATAATGCCCCCACCCGATCAGGGAGGCATCCGTTGTCAGAGTAGCAACCGGAGAGGGTGGAACAAAGGGTCTTCCCAACAAGAGCTGAGGGGAAGACATCCACCACATGAGATGATTTTTGCACGCTTGCGTGATCATAATGGTGTGAGACATTGGAAGTTGCTGGTATGACCATTGAGTAAAGAGCATCCATTGAAGGATCCGCATGTGGAATCTGGCTAATGGAAGCAGAGGTATGGCCGCTGCCATAATTCCCAACACTTTCAGAACTAACCTGGCTTTGATTCTGTTTTTGTTGAAAAGGAGTGATACCAGTTTGTGAATGTCTGTTATTCTCTGATGGGTTAGTCTCGCAGACATGTTTACTGTATCTAGATTTGCGCCTATGTAGGTAATAGTACGACAAGGCGACAAAACAGACTTTTCGCAATTTATTGAAATACCCAGCTTTTGACAAATGCGAAAAGTGTAATCCCTGGCCATCAGAAGGAGATGCTTGGTGGGAGCTGTGAGGAGCCAGTCGTCCAAATATGGAAACACCTGGAATCCTTGTCGTCTCAGGTGAGAAGCTACCACTGCCATGCATTTGGTAAACACCGGGGCAGTGGTGAGACCAAAGGGCAGGGCCCTGAACTGAAAATGACAGGTTCGCAGCCTGAAGCGGAGGAAGCTTCTGGAGCGTCTGTTCATTTTATGTGATAGTACGCATCCTGAAGGTCTATAGAGCACATCCAGTTTCCTTTGCCCAAAAGGGGAAGGATGGATTGCAGCGTGACCATCCGAAATCTTGTTTTCTTGACTGATCTGTTCAAGATACTGAGATCCAAAATTGGTCTCCAGTCCCCTGTTTTCTTTGGAACTAAAAAGAACCTTGAGTAGATTCCGGATCCTTGCTGGTCTGCTGGAACTGGCTGAATTGCTCTTTTTGCAAGCAGTTTTGAAATCTCCAAAACCGCTAGATCCCTTTGAGCGGGTGGAACATCTGGAAGGGATTTTTATGACTGATTTGGAATGCGAAGAAAGGGGATAGAATAGCCTTCGGAAATGATGGACTGTACCCATTTGTCTTGAGTCAGGGATAGCCAGGCTTCTGGGTACAGTGACAATCTTCCCCCGACTGCCTCCGAAGATGGGCAGTCGGGCAACACCTCAGGGATGCTGAAAGGGCTCATCAGGGAAGGCTTCCCGATTGCCCTGGTTCTGCGGACCCCCCCTGCCCCTAGGGCGACGTCTACCATTGTTATTCCCGCCTCTGCCTCTGGCGGGAAAACGAATCTGTGTGTCAGGCGAAGTCCCTTGAGATTGTTTACGGAACCACATCTTTCCACCTTTCTGGCCTTTGGGGTAAGGCCTAGAAGGAGTAGAAAAACGGACTCCGACGGCAGAAAGGGTCTTGCCATCAGTTTCGCACCTAGTCAAGGTTTCTTTCACTTGAGGACCAAAGAGGGATGATCCATCAAACGGGGAGTTAGTGAAAGACGTCTTGAAGGGGTCCGCAAAATTGCATAGCCGCATCCAGGCATGCCTACGTAAGGCCACAGCTGTCCCTGCGGCTCTGCTCGCTCCATCAGCCGCGTAAGAAAGAAGGCATGGAGGAGTTGGTTATGGAGTTAAGGGTAGCCAGCTGCGTGTTCATCTTATCTTGGAAACCCGCAGCTGTAGGGTCCTTTAACATTTCACTCGCTTCCTTGATCAAGTCCCTTTGAAGACAAGTAAAATGGCACAGGTAGTTCAGCGAACGCATGGTAAATGTCGCTGACGAGAACATCCGCTTCCCGTACCTGTCCATGGACCTAGATTCCTTGTTAGGTGGATGGACAGGTACTGAAGGATCAGCTAGCTCCTTCTTAGTGGCAGCAGCTACCACCATAGCATCCACAGAAACTCCTTTTGTTAAGAACTGTTTGTCTGCTGGTGCCGTTATGAACTTGGAGGGTCTCCTGGGAGTAGGGTCCACTGAATCAGGAGCCGTCCATGCCTTCTTAGCAACCACCTGCATGAGGGGGTCAAAGGGGGGGGGGACACCCAGGAGGTGGAAGGACGAGAGCCAAACGCCTCAAGATACACAGATTCGTCCTCCGAAGGGTTGAGGGCTGGCCAATTTCCCCTCTGTTTGAGGATCTCCAGAATGTCTGCAAATGAGACATCTTCAGAAGGGGAACGGGGGGAACCCTCAGAATCATCCAAATCTGTGTCTGACGTGATGGACTCAGGTGAGTCAATGTGTTTCCTCTTACACTTCCTCTTCCGAGGGGGCTCTTCTGCCAAATCAGGAGTGGCCTCGGAAGAGGATGAAATCCCCACAGGGGTTCCTGAGGAGCTGGCTCTCTGCGGTCCGGGATGAGGGAGTGAGTCGACTTGACCTGAGGCACCGTAGAGGGAGGGGCGGACGGAGCCGACTGTGGAGTAGAGCCAGGCTCTAACACACTCCGCATGACCTCGAATGCACCCCTGTCAGGCAGAGCCAGAGGTCCCCGCTCCGAGAAGCTAAGAACCCCCTCGGCACCGACAGAGATGGCTCGAGGCGATGTCGGAGCCGAACTCACCAGCGCCCGAAGCACCGAGAGGGAGAGGGGTCGGACAAGGGTCCGATGCCACTCACCCCTCGGAGCCGACGAGGGAAGTCCGGCGCCGAGATTCTTCCAAGGAAGAAATCGGAGCCGACGACGGAGCCGAAGACAATTGTATCGGCTCCGACGCTATCACAGTCTCGGTTCCGACGCAACCCGGCTCCGAGCTCAAGAGAGTCGAAGGAGGAATATATTGATGGACCGGGGCAGGCATCGACTGATGAGTCTGGCTCTGAAGCATCTGGGCCAGTGCCTCGGACGTAAGAAGTCGACTCACTACCCTCTGAAGGTCATGATCCGACAGCCTCGATGACCTAGAGGAGTGAGATCTTTGGCTCCGTTCAGACAGCAGGGGAGATCCTGGAGCCGAATGAACGGAGCCAATAGATGGTGACCTGGACCTCTTCCTAGTTGTCGGCTCCGAAGGTCTGGTCGGAGCCGACACGGGAACTTCTAATACCTCGGCTCCGGCTAGGGAACCACAGAAACTGTGGACTGAGACTCATCGGCTCCAGCCGGAGCCGATGTAGGCAGAGGTTTAGAAACCTTAGGTCTCGGCTCAGTTGTCGGAGCCGAAGACCTAGATGCCTTAGAGGGCTTCCCAGTAGAAACAGAAAGAGAATACTCTGGCTTGAGTAAGCCCCTTAAGATCAATTTATTTTTTCTTTCCTGCAGGACCCTGGGGCTGAAGCCATGGCACACAGCACAGGAGTCCTGCAGGTGCAAAGGTCCCAGACAGTAGACACAAGAAGTGTGAGCGTCTGTCAGAGACATTTTCTGACAGCACGCATCACACTTCTTGAATCCGGAGACCTTTGCTTCCTTAGACATTTTTAAAAGGTGTAATCAAACACACACACAAACACACTAATTACACCCTGTCAAGTTTAAATTAAAATAAAACCACTAACTAGGTTTTAAAATAAAAAATAATACACACACTCCCTAGGGAAGAGAAAAGGCCAATAGGCCCAAGGGAAGAACCTAAAGTTCTTGAGGGAAAAAAACGGAAATTTTTTAGAAGGGGATAAAATTTCTCTAAACTAAGGGAAATAAGTAAAATATTAAAATTAAAGGGGTTTTAATAGACTAAATTACACAAGAAAAGTCACTTACCAAGAACCGGTAGAAAACCAACCTCGATAGCTGTAGCGGCAAACGAGATCTGAGGTAACTCTCGCCTAGCATTGTGGGATATAAGGGGAGCCTCGAGCCGGTGGAACCAACTCTCGAGCTTTTAGAGTGGCCGAGTCGGAGCCGAGGTCGGCTCCGAACCCATCCAGCAAGAATGAAGGCGAGATAGACAACTTAACATCTACCATTGTGCAGAAAGGAGCCACTGCAGAATTTTAATGTGCAGCCTCGCCAGTGGTACTAACGTAATGACAGCTGCCATGGAGCCTAAGAGTTGCAGTACATAGGTGTGAGGAAGGTCTTGGATTTGGTGTCTTATTTTCAAAAGCCTGGGGGGTGGGGGGGCTTCACAGGATGTTGCGTCAAAGACTGCTTCAATAAATTCCAGTCTCTTTGTTGGAGACGTTTGAGATTTTTCCTTGATTATAATCCCAAAGCAGAGAGCGAGACCTTGAGTGTAAGAGGCTGCGGACTAGAAGATTCCTGGTCAGAGCGGTAAGGAGCTAATCATCTAGATACCGGGGGGGGGGGGGGGGGCTGTCAAGAGACCAAATGGCAGTAACCTGAACTGGTAGTGACTGGCTCCCAGCTGGAAGCGGAGAAACCTTCAGGAGCAGTAGTCCATCTTTATGTGGTAGTACGCGTCCTGGAGGTCTAGAGCACACATCCAGTTGCCCCTCCCTAGGAAGGGAAGAATTGACTGTACCATGACCATCCGGAATTTTTGAGGTTTGACAAATTTGTTCAATAGGCCGAGATCCAGGATTGGTCTCCAGTCCCCTATCTTTTATGTCACTAAAAAGAACTTGAGTAAAACCCAGATCCTGTCTGGTGGGACTGGTTGAATGACTCTTAGCAGTTTTTGTATTTCTAAGGCTGCTAATTCCCTCTGATTGGGTGGGTACATAGAGGATTCGTTTGATGGGTCTGAGAGTTAAAATCGAATAGTATTTGGTAGCCTCTGGATATTACTCTCTGCACCGAAACATCAATAGTAAGAAGTTGCCAGGCTGGTAGGTGCAGAGAAAAAATGACCCTGACTGTTTCCAGAGGAAAGCAATCGGGCCATTGCTCAAGAGCACTGGTAGGGTCTGCCGGAGAAAATCTCTAGCGCCATGGTTACGCAGACCCCCTCTACCCCGAAAGGGGGGTCTTCCAGATGAGTTGCCCCCTCTGCTCCGAAGGGACTGCTCACCACAAGAGTCACGAAAAGTCACTGCCCCCTCAATGGTGTGAGATATCAAACGCATCGAGGAGTTCACCACAAGAGTCACGAAAAGATCCTTGGGATTTTTTGAGCCACATTTTTCCTTTCTGGTTCCTGCAGTAGGACCTCTGGGAGTTGGAAAAGTGTATGCCCACAGCAGAAAAGATCTTTCACTCTCACTTCGTGCAAGTGTCTCGTACCTTGGGTCCAAAAAGTGCAGATTCATCAACAGGTGCATTGACAAAGGAAGATTTAAAGGGGTCTGCGAAGTCACACAACCGCATCCAAGCATCAAGTCTCATGACTATGCCTGATACGGCAGCTTAAGCTGCCCCCTCAGTGGTGTGAGATATCAAACGCATAGAGGAGTTCAAGATGGATTCAAGGGTAGCTAGCTGCAAGGCAACAGTTTCACGCACCTCATCAGGCAGTACCCTTGCCAAAGATGAAGACATTTCAGAAATTAGATCTCTTTGGAGGCAAGTGACGTGTGCCAGATAGTTCAGCGACAGATTGACAAAGGTCACTGAAGCATAGGACCGCTTCCCTTTTCTGTCCATGGTCCAAGACTCCCTGTTCGGAGTATGGACAGTGGAACTATCTTCTGCCAGTTCCCTCTTGGTGGCTACCGCCACGACCATGGAAACTGTCAAACTGCTTAGACCACTGGGGCTAGTCTTCAGGTGTACATAAATTTTGTCTGGCCTCTGGGGGACAGGTTCTACATTGTCTGGGGCCTTCCAGGAATGCTGCACAATGAGCTTAAGGTAATCTGCCAGTGAGGTCACCCAGGAAGTAGATGGCCAGGCACAGAAGACCTTCAAGAACACTGATTCCTCAGAAAAAGGGTTACAGGACTTCCAGTCTCCCCACTACTTGATTTCGAGAAGGTCTCCGAATGAGACATCTGGGGAGACCGTGGGGACCCTTTCCCCATCAAAATCCGTCGTCGGTGATAGATTCCTCCGGGGAATCTAGGCGCTTCCTCTTGCACAGTTTCTTCTGGGGTGGCTCCCCAGTGGGATCTTCTGAGGAGAACTCCGGAGAAGGGGCATCCCCTTCAAAGGGGGTGTTGTGGCTCCCGTGCCCAGGATCCTGAAATAGGGGCTTGGGACAGTTGCATGCTGGGGGGTATTCTGATGCTGATGTCATTGGTGCTGACTGCGAGCCTATGGAGGCAAGGACCCTCTCCATCACCTGGAAAGCAGGCCCGCCCAAGGAGGGATGGGAGCCCAGAACAGAAAAGGACAACCTCAGAACCGGGGTCACACCCCACCCTGAGGAACCCATGTTCAGGTAAGGAGCCGTGACAGGACTGGAAGCCGGAGCTGTGGACAGATGGCACCAGTGAGAAAATAGGCACCAGGCTAGGTACGGATGGTCCAAGCACTGCTCCAAGAGAGCATCAGCTTCATCGGAGCCGATGCAGCAATGGTGGAAGATATAATAAAATATTCTGAGCCAAGAGAGACTGAAGGTTTAGCTGAAATGGGCAATCCCCTAGCTGCCAGAAACTGGCCCATAACCCGCACTAGGAATAATTCAGGAAAAACTCCTGGTGGATCTAAAGGAGGCTGCTGAAGGAGAATCAGGTCTTTCCAGAAAGGGGCTAAACATCTGCCCTAAAAAAGTCACAAGTTGGAGAGTATCTTGTCCTTCGCAGATATTCGACTTTAGGAGTCTATAGAGCCGAAGAAACTTATCACCATGGCCGGAGATGGTGCCAAAGCAGGTACGGTCATAGCAGCCAATGTCAGACCCAAGGACGGCACCAAAGTCAGTGGTGACTAGGCTGGAACCAAAATATGGGTGAATATCAGACAGCACAGAGGGAGAGACAGAGCCTGGTGCCAAAGAGGTCTACACCAAGGGCACCGGAGAAGCACGGAGCTGACTCCGTTCCATAACTGGAGATGCAGGAACAAAGTAACTCCGCTTTTCCTTGTGTTTTTTGGTCTTTGGAGGGGGGGTGAGACCTCAGACCCAAACAGAGCCTCCGAAAAAGGTGACAAACCTTTTAAAATAAGCTTATTTTTACATTCTACTAGTGTAAGATTACTAAAACTAGCACAAATAAAATGGTCCACGCCCAAACAGTAGACACAAGCGTGTCTGTCCGAGTTGGGCATCTTACGCCCACACTTGTCACACTTAGCTTTGTCTGAAATAGTAAGGCAACAAGGCTATCCTAATAGAACAAACAAAAAAGGGAGAGCAGTGAGAGAATGCCAACGATGGTATTAAAAAATACCACAAGTGGTAAGGAAGGGCCTACCAAAGGCAGAAGAGAGGGACAGTACCAACAACGGTAGAAATTTAATTACCAAGGTAAAGGGTACGGAACAGAAGTAGGTTATAGGCGATAGTGAGAAAAGGCTAAACTGAATAAAAAAAATTTTGAGGACAAACTATTAAAAATTAGAAGTTATGTACCTACCATAACGTTCCATGTTAGTTGTCTTCTTCTCGCCTTCTTTCTTGCTGGATGGGTTCGGAGCCGGACCTCGGCTCCGACTCAGCCACTCTAAAAGCTCGAGAGCTAGTTCCACCGGCTCGAGGCTCCCCTATATCCCACAATGCCTAGGAACATTCCATAATATGGAAGAAAAGGGATAACCCACCTCTATAGGCCTACTGAAAGGTGTCCTAAACCTGTATATATATATATATACAAATATATATGAAATTTTGGAAAGTCAGAGGATGCCTGAGGAGTGGAGAAAAAGTGTTTTGGTACCTATCTTTAAGAATAAGGGTGATGTGCAGAGCTGCAGTAACTACAGAGGGATAAAACTGATTAGTCACAGCTTGAAGTTATGGGAAAGAGTAGTGGAAGCAAGGTTAAGAAGGGAGGTGATGATTAGTGATCAGCAGTATGGTTTCATGCCAGGAAAGAGCACTACAGATGCAATGTCTGCTCTGAGAGTGTTGATGGAGAAATACAGAGAAGGTCAGAAGGAGTTGCATTGCGTCTTTGTAGACTTGGAGAAAGCATATGACAGGGTGCCTAGAGAAGAGTTGTGGTATTGTATGAGGAAGTCGGGAGTGGCAGAGAAGTACGTAAGAGTGGTACAGGATATGTACGAGGGTAGTGTGACAGTGGTGAGGACTGCAGTGGGAGTGACAGATCCGTTTAAGGTGGAGGTGGGATTACATCAAGGATCAGCTCTGAGTCCTTTCTTATTTGCAGTGGTGATGGACAGGTTGACAGATGAGATCAGACAGGAGGCCCGTGGACTATGATGTTTGCAGATGACATTGTGATCTGTAGTGAGAGTAGGAATCAGGTTGAGGAGACTCTGGAGAGGTGGAGATATGCTCTAGAGAGCAGAGGAATGAGGGTCAGCAGGGCTAAGACAGAATATATGTGTGTAAATGAGAGGGAGGGTAGAGGAATGGTGAGGATGCAGGGAGTAGAGTTGGTAAAGGTGGACGAGTTTAAGTACTTGGGATCAACAGTTCAGAGTAATGGTGAATGTGGAAGAGAGGTGAAGAAGAGAGTACAGGCAGGGTGGAATGGGTGGAGAAGAGTGTCAGGAGTGATTTGTGACAGACGGGTATCCGTAAGAGTGAAAGGGAAGGTCTACAAGAGTGTAGTGAGACCAGCTATGTTATATGGGTTTGAGACAGTGGCATTGACAAAAAGGCAGGAGTCAGAGCTGGATGTGGCAGAGTTAAAGATGTTAAGATTTGCAATCGGTGTGACTAGGATGGATAGGATTAGGAATCGGTATATTAGAGGGTCAGCTCATGTTGGACAGTTTGGAGACAAAGCAAGAGAGACGAGATTGCGTTGGTTTGGACATGTGCTGAGGAGGGATGATGGGTATATTGGGAAAAAGATGCTAAGGATGGAGCTGCCAGGTAAGAGGAATAGAGGAAGGCCTAAGATAAGGTTTATGGACGTGGTGAGAGAGGACATGCAGGCGGTTGGTGTGACAGAGCAAGATGCAGAGGATAGAAAGAAATGGAAAGAGATGATCCGCTGTGGCGACCCCTAACGGGAAAAGCCAAAAGAGAATGATGAATGATGATGATATATATATATATTCCTCTATGTCCAGGCTAGGGGGAAGGAGGGTGGGACGCAAGAAAGAAGGCGAGAAGACAACATGGAACGTTATGGTAGGTACATAACTTCTAAATGTTAAGTTGTCTATCTCGCCTTCATTCTTGCTGGATGGGACCGCGTCCCTAGCACCTTCTCCCGGGTGGCCTATAGGAACAGACTCTTGAGTACAGTGGAACCAAAGTTGGCTCGGCCTCTAGAGGCCAAGTCCAACTTATAATGAGAAATGAAGGTATGGGGAGAAGCCCAAGTAGCTGCAGCGCAAATCGAATCAATAGGCAGTCTGTCTTGGAAAGCTATAGATGTAGCTAAAGCTCTAGTTGAATGAGCCCTGGATTTGGTCGGCAACTGTTGATGTCTGATCTCATACACAAAGGTAATCAAAGAAGTAAGCCATCTAGAAAGAGATACCTTAGAAACTGGAAGGCCCACTCTGCCTTCTGCATAGGAAACAGTTGATCAGACTTCCTAAATTGTTTGGTAATGTCTAAATAGTACCCAAGTTGGCGATGAACGTCTAACCAATGTAATTTTTGTTCCGATCTGTTCGAATAGTTAGGAAAGAACACAGGAAGATCAATGGTTTGATTCAAATTTGCCCGTGAAGCTATCTTAGGCAAAAAGGACGGGTTGGTACGCAAGGACACCCTATCCTTATGAAACAAAAGATAAGGGGATCTACTACACAGAGCATGAAGTTCAGAGACTCTTCTGGCTGAAGTAATAGCTACCAAAAAGAGTGTCTTCCAAGATAGCAATTTCATTGAGCATGAAGCTGCAGGTTCAAAGGGGGGAAGAATCAAGGACGTCAGAACCAAGTTGAGATCCCATGGAGGAAAAGGCTCCCCGATAGGTGGTTTGAGGAGAAAAACTCCCTTTAAAAAGGCTTTGCAGAGTTTGTGAGACATAACGGAGGACTCAGGCTCCAACATGAAAGTTAGATATAAGCTGCCAATTGAACCTTGATGGTAGAAGGAAACGAACCTGAGTGGAAAAGTTTGGCTAGAAAATCTAGCACTGATTGAATGGAAGCAGTGAAAGGATCTATATCCTTTGAATGCGCCCAATAGGAAAAACGTTTCCACTTACTATGATAAATCTTCCGAGTGGAAGATTTATGAGAGGCTATTAAAATATCTCGAACTGAGTGAGATATTAGAGGAAGCCTGGCTAGAGTTGGAATTGGAGAAACCATACTGTGAGGTTCAGAGAAGGGAGGGAGCGGTGCAACTGACCCGACTGATGGGTCAAGAGGTCTGGAACTGGGTCCAGATGCCAGGGTTGCTCCAACAGATAACGGTGAAGAAATGGGAACCAAACCTGTCGAGGCCAGTAAGGGGCAATGAGGATCATGGAAGCTTTCTGAGCGATGGCTTTCTGTATTAGTTGAGATATCAGTGGGAAGGGAGGAAAAGCATACAGAAGTCCCCGGGGCCAATCGTGGACTACAGCGTCTCTGCTGGGATGGCCTGGTTGGGGAAAGAGGGTGAAATAATAGTCGCACTTGCTGTTTTGGGGAGTAGCAAAAAGGTCGCAGCAAGGTCGGCCCCACTTTCGAAAGACTTTGTCCAACACTGAATTCTTCAGAGACCACTCGTGAGGCATGAGAATAGCTCTGCTCAATTTGTCCGCAATCACATTTTACTTCCCGGGAATGTGCGTTGCTAACAGAAAAGTACAGTTTTGTACCTACCATAAATGTAGATGTTCGAAGATCCACATTGCTGCAGTCCTTACATATGGGTAGTCCGCTGTCCTCGGTCGGCCCGAATACCAAAGTATTAGGCTGACGTCGGTCATGGGCGCTCAGATCTGACATCAGAGCGTCAGGGTATAAAGCGCATGACCGACTTCATATCCTCAGTCTTTTCTTGCCCCAGATGTCAGAAGGCCCTAAAAAGAAAGGCCACAGCCCAAAAACAGGATACCTCCCAAAAACATGCCCAACAACAACCATCACCCAAACCATATAACCATGCCAAACTACAGAGGGAAGGAGGGAGGGTAATTGGACTGCAGCAATGTGGATCTTCGAACATCTACATTTATGGTAGGTACAAAACTGTACTATGTTCTTCATCTCACATTGCTGCAGTCCTTACATATGGGTAGAATCCCAAAGCAGAGGTAAAGGGAGGATGGCAAAATCATAAAGCATTAGGGGCTGCTAAAATGCCCTGTAATATTGCAGTGGCAAATCCAGCCCTAGACTTAGAATAAAGAGGAAGGTGGTAATGTTTGGATAAAGTATGTACTGAACTCCAAGTGGCTGCTTCCAAAATATCTTTTGTAGCCACCCCCCTTAGAAAGGCAGTAGAAGTGGCAGTAGCTCTAGTGGAATGAGGTCTGATTCCAGCCGGAATCTCCTTACCATGATGGGAATAACAGAAAGAAATACAAAACCCAATCCATTTAGAAATAGTTTGTTTTGAAACAGGTTTTCCCTGAGAACCCAAAGCAAAAGAAACAACTGCTGAGACTGCCTGAACCCCTTGGTTCTGCTCAAATAATAACGTAACTGCCTGTGAATATCCAAAGTATGCAAAATCTTCTCCCCTTTATTTTGGGGGTTTGCATAAAAAGTAGGCAAATGAATAGTTTGGTTCAAGGCCACACTAGAAACCACTTTAGGCATAAAGGAAGGATTAGTACGCAAAGATACCCTATCCTTATGAAAAATCAGGAAAGGTTCCACTGCCATAAGGGCCTGTAATTCAGAAACCCTTCTTGCAGAGATAATGGCCAACAAAAAAGCAGTCTTCCATGATAAATACTTTAACTCGGCCGTAGCTGCAGGCTCAAAAGGTTGTAGAGTAAGCTTTTCCAACACAAAATTGAGATCCCAAGCAGGAGTAGGAGCTCTACGTGGGGATCTTATGTTCTTTGCCCCTCTAAGAAATTGCTTAAACAAAGGATGGGAAAATAAAGGAGGGTCACAGTCATAGTGAGCAGAAATGGCTGCAGCATGAACCTTTATCGAGGAGAAAGACAAACCCTTGTCCAATAACTCAGTAAGATATTGAAGAGAAACACTTAAATCAGGCTTGGAAACATCAAAGTCCTTCGCTTTGCTCCAAAGAAAAATCTCCTCCATTTATCAGCGTAAACTTTCCTTGTACTAGGCCTTCTGGCCTCCAAAATAACATTCAAAACTTGTTGTGGAAGCTGAGACCCTCCAGGGTCTAAAACAGAATATGCCAGGCTGTGAGATGCAGAGACTGAATCTTGACATTGAGGAAGTGATTGCCCTCCTGAGACAAAGATGCGGAATCAAAGGCAGAGGCCATGGAGGCTCCCGCACCAAACTCCTCAGTAGTGGGTACCAGTGCTGTCGAGGCCAATCCGGCGCTATCAGAATCATGGATGGCTTGTCTTTTCTGGCCTTCAGGAGTACCTTGGGAATGAGAGGCAGAGGTGGAAAGGCATAGACATGAAGATTGCTCCAACTGAATGATAGAGCATCCACCTTCCAAGCTGTGGGATGAAACATTTTTGTGCAAAACTTTAGCAACTGGTAATTTAGTGGAGAAGCGAACAGATCTATGTCTGGAGTCCCCCATAACACTGTCAACTTTTGAAACACATGAGGATCCAGTTTCCACTCGTGAGGATCCACAATTTGTCTGCTCAACACATCCGCTAAGGAGTTCTGTGCTCCTGGTAGAAACCTTGCCTGAAGATTGAGGTGTAAACAGAGCAGTCTCCCACAAAATCATCGCTTGCCTGTAAAGAGGGTACGAATGGGTTCCCCCTTGCTTGTTGATGTACCACATGACAGTAGTGTTGTCTGTTTGAATCAACACCTGTCCTGGGTGAAGTAAATCCTTGAAAGCCATCAATGCAAATTGGACTGCTAACATCTCCTTCAAGTTGATATGCAAATGTTGAAGTCTGACCGGCCACGTGTCTTGCACCCATTTTCCATTGAGGTGTGCTCCCCAAGCCTTGTCAGAGGCATCTGTCGTTAGAATCTGACTCGCCTCTGGTCGGGTCACAGAGAGTCCCTTGTTTAGGTGACATTCCTGAGCCCACCACAAAAATTCTTTCTGAATGCAAGGTATTATCTGAATGACAGTGTCTAGATCTTGGCAGTGTTGTGTCCATACATTTTTGAGATACCACTGATGCTTCCTCATATGCAGTTTGGCATTGGGAAGCACCAGAATACAAGATGCCATGAACCCCAAGGCTTGAAGGACTGTCCTTGCAGTCAGCCTGGACTGTAGAGACATTTGATGGAAATAAAGAGAAAGGCTTCTTTGTTTGTCCGGGGTCAAAAAGGCCATCTGGGAAGCTGTATTCAGTCTCACACCCAGAAAGCACATGTCCTGAGAGGGTACTAGACTGGACTTTGTTTCGTTCACAGAATACCCTAGGCATCTTAACACTACCATCACATACTGTAGATGATGCAGAAGTTCGTCTTTGTGTTGTGCAATAATCAGGCAATCGTCCAAATAAGGATAAATCTGTATTCCTCTTAACCTGAAAAAGGCCATCACTGGAGCCAGAACCTTTGTGAACACTCTGGGCGCAGTAGATAAGCCAAAGTGCAATGCAGAGAACTGATAACGTAAATTTCCAGCCCGAAAACGCAGGTACCTCCTGCAACTGGGCCTGATAGGAACATGAAGATAAGCCTCTTTGAGATCCAGAGTTACCATCCAGTGATCTTTTCCCAACAGAGGTAAAAGGTGTTGTAACGTCAGCATTTTGAACTTTGGAATGTCCAGATAAGTGTTGAGGATAGATAAATCCAAAATTGGTCTCCACGTGTTCCCTTTCTTTGGTACTAGAAACAGGCGAGAATAAAATCCTAGTCCCACTTCTGACAGAGGAACTGGCTGTATAGCTCCTATTTGAAGAAGTAAAGAAATCTGCTTGTGAGCCTCTATCCTTTGCCGAGGAGGAACATCTGGCATGCCTTTGAAAGGAGGCAATGTATGGAAATAGAACTTGTAGCCTCGGTTTATAATGTCCAATACCCATTTGTCCTGGGTGACAAAGCCAGTTTTGCTTGAAGAGTGCTAACTTTCCTCCCAAAGGAGCTGCCAGGGAAGAAGAATCTGGCAGCTGGAAATGCAGGTCATTGGGCCTGTTTACGAAAGGACTGGCCCCTGCCCTCACCTGCAGATTGTGCAGGTGAACTCCAAGTTCTAGGCCTGAATGTACTGTGAGCTCTGCCCCTGCCACGTCTAGATCTACCCCTAGACTGAGAATCAGAAGAAGGGTAGGTCCACCCCTTAGTAGGCCAATTTCTACTAAACTTTGGAGGTTGCACCTGCAAAAAATTTTTAACAGTCTGCATGGACTTAGCCTTGTCTTCCATTTTCTTCAAAACAGACTCCACAGGGGGACCAAACAAAACTTCAGACTGTAAAGGGGCATCCAGAATTCTAGTTTTAACATGCTCGGACAAATTCTGATCCTTAAGCCAGGCGTGCCTACGAAGAACTGAACCAGTGGCAGCCACCCTAGAAGAGGCCTGTACAGCATCAAAACCACACTGCAAAGAATGCTTACCCACCTGTTCAGAGACATGTACTAAATCTTGCAATTTTTTACACACTATGCCCTCTGCCAAAGCATCCACTTTAGATTTTAGCTGAGAAAGGAGGAAATTCTGATATTTCAACATATGAAACTGGCAATGTAAAGCCCTCATTGCTAAAGTAGAAGAGGTATACACCTTCTTACCCCATCTATCCAAAGCTCTAGCTTCCTTATCTAGAGGAACCAGATTCTTTACAACAGAAGCTCTAACACCCTTAGGCCCCTGACTAATAGTTTCTGGGTCCGCCCTAGGACTCTTATACAGATATTTAGGAGCCTCAGGCACCCTGTAATACCTGTCCGGTTTAACTGGCGCAGGAGGCAAAGAATCTGGATTAAGGGAAGCCTCCGAGAAAACATCTTGAACATCCAAAACAGGAGGTATAGCCAAGGGTCTATATGCTGTGGTAAAAACAAGAATTCCCTAAGCCTCTTCCGTGAATCAGAGAAATCCTGTCCTTCCCACTTAAAATGCTCCCTCATGGAATGCAGAGTTTCTGAAAATTAAAAATCCTCTGGAGGAGAAGCAGAAGGAGTGGAATCCTCTGCATCAGAATCCGAATAAGGGGGAAAATCTTGAATATCTTCAGCAGAAGAGTCTGAGTCATCTGAGGCCTGATCCAAACTTTCCAACTCTGGCTCCACCCTGGGCCTCTTATCAGGAAGGGGCATAGAACCTCTAATTAAAGTAATCAAATCTTCTGCCATTTTAAGCATGTGCTTTTTAGGCACAGACCCTGAAGTACCTGGAGGGACACCAGAGGAAGGCAAAACAGACCTGCCCTTAGAAGAAGCCTTAGAAATAGTAGCAGAAGGCCTAACCACCTTAGGCATAGAAGGGAGAACAGTAACCTGAGAGGCCCCTTCAGCTTGACCTGACTCCTGTGAGGCCACATCCTGCAAAATCAAAGTTTCCCCCTGAGACTCAACAGAAACTTCAGCCAGATCCACCTGCTCCACTGTAGTTTCTGCAGGACCGGCGTCCGAAACGGACGAATCAACCTGTCTAGGTTTCAAGGATTTGTCTTTGCGCTTCTTCGTGGAAGCGGGCGGAGGATCCGACGGCATACTATAATTACACCGCTTACCAAAGACTAACCTAGCACAATCTAACCTTTTTATAGTGCGCTTATTAAACCTAGCACAAAACAGACACCCGACTACGTCGTGGTCCAGTCCCAAACAAGGAATGCAAAGAGAGTGATAATCCCTATGCGGTATCTGTTTCCCACAAGAAATACAATTATTCACTTTTTCTGACATCCGGAATTAACAGAGGCAAGAAAAAACAAAAATATTCCCCAACGGGGTACTTAGCCCAACTTGGTTTCGGTCTGAAACTCAGAATTCGAAAATTTCAGAACGCCGAACAGCACTTGCAACGCTGCTTCTGCATCAGACCATGCGGCAAAAAAGACTGAGGATATGACGGTCATGCGCTTTTATACCCTGACGCTCTGATGTCAGATCTGAGCGCCCATGACCGACGTCAGCCTAATACTTTGGTATTCGGGCCGACAGCGGACTACCCATATGTAAGGACTGCAGCAATGCGAGATGAAGAACATCCGCTGAGAAGAAATCGCCCATTGCCACAGTCTGAGTGCTTCTCGACATAGGGGGTAGGATCTGGTTCCGCCTTGTTTGTTGATGTACCACACTACAGACATATTGTCTGTCTGAACTGCTATAGTTCCTTTGGGAAGAGAGTCTTGTACGGCTTGCAACGCTAGAAGCACTGCTCTCATCTCCAGGACATTTATGTGCAAGTGGCGTTCGAAAGGTTGCCATATGCCCTGGACCGTCCTGCCCTGGTAATGCCCCCCCCCCACCCGATCAGGGAGGCGTCCGTTGTCAGTGTAGCAACCGGAGGGGAAGGAACAAAGGGTCTTCCTAGGAAGAGCTGGGGGGATGTGACCCACCAATAAAGATGATTCTTGCACGATTGTGTTATCGCAATGGAATGGGACATTGGAAGTTGTTGGTACGACCATTGTGTGAAGAGCATCCATTGTAAGATTCTCATGTGGAATCTGGCTAAAGGAAGGAGAGGGATAGCAGCCGCCATTATTCCTAAGACCTTCAGGGCCAGTCTGACTGATTTTGTTGCTCTGCAAAACAAGAGAGACTTGTCTGTGTATGTCTGCTATTCTCTGCTCTGAGTCTGGCTGACATGCTGACTGTGTCTAGATTTGCGCCTATAAAGGTAATAGCACGACAAGGCGACAAGACAGACTTTTCGTAATTTATTGAAATGCCTAGTGTTTGACATGTGTGAAAGGTATAGTCTCTGGCAAGAAGCAGAATATGCTTGGTGGGGGCTGTAAGGAGCCAGTCGTCTAAATACAGAAACACTTGGAATCCTTGATGTCTCAGATGAGAGGCGACCACTGCCATGCATTTGGTAAACACTCGGGGGGCTGTAGCGAGTCCAAAGGGCAGGGCCCTGAATTGGAAATGACTGGTTCCCAGCCTGAAGTGGAGGAATCTCCTGGAGCGACTGCTCATTTTGATGTGGTAGTACGCATCCTGGAGATCTATAGAGCACATCCAGTTGTCCAGCCCCAAAAGGGGTAGAATGGACTGCAACGTGACCATCCGAAATTTTGTTTTCTTGACAGACTTGTTCAAGTTGCTGAGATCCAAAATGAGTCTCCAGTCCCCTGTTTTCTTTGGAACCAAAAAGAATTTGGAGTAGATTCCGGACCCTTGTTGGTCTGCTGGAACTGGTTGAATGGCTCTTTTTGCAAGCAGCTTTGATATTTCTAGCACTGCTTGTTCCCTTTGACTGGGTGGAACGTCTGGAAGGGATTTTTTTGATTGCTTTGGAATGCGAAAGAATGGGATTGTGTAGCCTTCGGAAATGGACTGTACCCACTTGTCTTGAGTTAGGGATTGCCAGGCTTCTGGGTACAGAGATAATCTTCCCCCGACTGCCTCCGAAGGTGGACAGTCGGGCAACACCTCAGGGATGCTGAAAGGGCTCGTCAGAGAAGGTTTCTCGACTGCCCTGATTCTGCGGGCCCCCTCTGCCTCTAGGACGGCGTCTACCATTATTGTTCCCCCCTCTGCCTCTAGAAGGGAACAGACTCTGTGCATCAGGCAAAGCTCCTTGAGACTGTTTGCGGAACCACATCTTTCCCCCCTTCTGGCCTTTGGGGTAAGGCCTAGGAGTAGTAGAAAAATGGACTCCCACGGCAGAGAGTCTTGCCTTCTCTCGCACCTAGTCAGGGTTTCCTTCACTTGAGGACCAAAGAGGGACGATCCATCAAATGGGGAGAGTCAGTGAAGGACGCCTTGAAAGGGTCCGCAAAATTACATAGCCGCATCCAGGCGTGCCGACGTAAGACCACACGTGTACCTGCCGCGCTACTCGCTCCATCCGCCGCATACAAAAGGAGGCGCATGGAGGAGTTAACTATCGAGTTGAGGGTAGCCAGCTGAGAGTTCATTCTATCCTGAAAACCCGCAGCTGTTGGATCCTTTAACATTTCACTCGCTTCCTTGATCAAATCTCTCTGGAGACGAGTGAAATGACACAGGTAGTTCAGCGAGCACATAGAAAAGGTCGCTGACGAGAACATCCGCTTCCCGTACCTGTCCATAGTCCTAGACTCCTTGTTAGGAGGATGGACAGGTACTGAAGGATCTGCTAGCTCCTTCTTGGTGGCTGCAGCCACCACCATAGCATCCACAGAGACGCCTTTGGTTAAGAATTCTTTGTCCTTGGGGGCAGTGAAAAACTTTGAAGGTCTCCTGGGGGTGGGGTCCACAGAGTCAGGAGCCGTCCAGGCCTTCTTTGCCACCACCTGCATAAGGGGGTCAAAGGGAGGGGACACCCAGGAGGTGGAAGGGCGAGAGCCAAACGCCTCAAGATACACAGATTCATCCTCTGAAGGGTTGAGGACTGGCCAATTCCTCCTCTGTTTTAGGATCTCGAGGATGTCTGCAAAGGAGACATCTTCAGAGGGAGAACGAGGGGAACCTTCAGAATCCTCTAAATCGGTGTCAGAGGTGACAGACTCAGGGGAGTCGATGTGCTTCCTCTTGCACTGCCTCTTCCTAGGAGGCTCTCCTACCGGGTCAGGAGAGGCCTCGGAAGAGGAGGAGATCCCCACTGGGGATACTTGAGGAGCTGGCTCTCTGCGATCCGGGATGAGGGAGTGAGCAGAGATCACCGGAGGCACCGTGGAGGGAGGGGCAGATGGAGCAGACTGTGATGTTGAACCAGGTTCTAACACGCTCCTCATGACCTCGAAGGCACCCCCTGTCAGGCAGAGCCAGAGGTCTCCGCTCTGAAAAGCTGAAAACCTCCCCCGGCACTGACAGTGATGGCTCCGAGGCCGATGTCGGAGCCGAACTCACCAGCGCCGAAGCACCGAGAGGAAGAGCGGGGTCGGACAAGGGTCCGATGCCACTCGCCCCCTCGGAGCCGATGAAGGAAGTCCGGCGCCGAGATTCCTCCAAAGAAGAAATCGGAGCAGACGACGGTACCGAAGACAACAGTATCGGTTCCGACGCAGCCACAGTCTCGGGTCCAAGCTGCCCCGGCTCCGAACTCTAAGGAGTCAGAGGAGGAATATTCTGAGTGATGGGATTAGCCATCGACTGTTGAGTCGGGCTTTGAAGCATCTGAGCCAGTGCCTCGGACTTAAGTAGACTCACTACCCTCTGAAGGTCATGATCCGATGGTCTCGATGACCTACAGACGTGAGATCTATGGCTCCGTTCAGACAGCAATGGAGATGCTGGAGCCGAATGAACGGAGCCGATGGATGGTGACCGGGACCTTTTTCTGGAGGTCGGTTCCGACAATCTGATCGGAGCCGACTCACCGGTGTCTGCCTCGGCTCCGGCCGGAGCCGAGGAAATAGGGCCGTGAGTTTGAGAATCATCGGCTCCAGCCGGAGCCAATGTTCGAACAGCCTTCGAAGCCCCAGAAGACGACTCAGATACCGGAGCCGATGGTCTGGTAGGCTTCGAGGGTTTCCCCGAAGATGGAGTCGGGGGACCCTCAGGCTTCAATAAGCCCCTTAGAATGAGCTTATTTTTACACTCCTGCAGGACTCTAGGGCTGAAGCCATGGCAAACAGCATATGAGTCCTGCAGGTGCAAAGGTCCCAGGCAGTAAACACAAGAAGTGTGACCGTCTGTCAGAGACATCTTCTGACAGCACGAGTCACACTTCTTAAAGCCTGAGACCTTTGAATCTTTAGACATATCCAAAGAAGAAAAAAAAAGTGTAACCACACAATCACACACACACACCGATTACACTTATCAAAAAGTTAAATTAATAAGTAATTTAGAAAAAATTAAATCCCTAGAAAACAGTCACTCCAACTACTAGGAAGGGAGGGACTGGGCCTAAAGCCCAAGGGAATAACTTTAGAAAGTTTAGGAGAAAAAGGGAGAAATTTGGTCTAGGAATGGAAGGAAACTACGTAACTTATAAATTTACTAAGGAAGGCTAACTTAAAAGGGGGTCCATCTAAGATACTAGTCTTTTTAAACTAACCTGACGAGCCGGTTGAAAAGCACCTCGATCGCTGTAGCGGCAAACGAGATCTGAGGAGTTACCGCCTAGCATTGTGGGATATAGGGGAGCCTCGAGCCGGTGGAACTAGCTCTCGAGCTTTTAGAGTGGCCGAGTCGGAGCAGAGGTTCGGCTCCGAACCCATCCAGCAAGAATGAAGGCGAGATAGACAACTTAACATTCACAGTTTTCCACTTAGCTTTGAGAGAAATGGCTAGCACAGACAAGGAACGTGGCAAACAAGATCTGGAGTAACTAGAAGAGGGGCATTATGGGTAGGTCTTAACTGAGTTTTTGGCTGGCGCAAGCTTCGAAATGGTCGTATCGGTTCAGAGAACAGAACCGAAGTCCTAATTGTAATGAATGAACAAAGATTTACATCAGATATAGTTATAGTAGCTGCCATCAACCCTAGAGCTTTTAGGACCAGTCTTGCAGGGGAAGAAGGAATGGAAAGAATCTATTTGGTGTGCATCTTCAATGTAAGAATTCTGTTTTGAAACAGAAGAGCTAGACAACTGACTGTCTAATCAAGCCCCTATAAATCTACAACTCGAACTGGCTGAAGATGCAATTTGCGCATGCTGATGGTGATTACCAGAGAGTGACAGTTAAAAGAAAATCTCTAGCTATTACTAGTAGATGCCAAATCGGTGCAGTAAAGAACCAGTCATCTAAATAAGGAAACACTAAATTCAAGCAATCTCAGGTGAGAACAGGAAGCATAGATACCTTTGAGAACTCCTGTTCATTTTGATGTGATAGTACATGTCTCTAAGATTGATTGAGCACATCCAGTCATCCTTCTGAAGGGGAAGAATGGACTGAACTGTGGCCATTCGAAATTTGGAAATTATTCTCTCTCTTACAAACTGGTTCAAATACCTTAGATCCAAACTAGGCCTCAGGTCCCCCATCTTTTTTGGCACTAAAGAATCTTAAGTAAATTCTGGATCCTGTTTGCTCTGGTGGTGCTGAAATATCCTCTGGATATGATCCTTTGCACCCAAAAGTTGTTTGCGATGGCTATCCAGACATTATGGGGAAAAGGCTAAGCACCCCTCCCCCCAAAATGCCTCCAAAGGGGGGCAGTCAGGCAACCTTTCAGGAACACTGGAAGGATCTGTACAAGAACAAACCTAGAGAGCCTTGGTTCTGCAGATCCCCCTCTGCTGTGTGACACCAACCAGTGCAGTTATTTTCCCCTCTGCCTCTGGAGGAAAATTCCCTGTGCAACTCCTAGCAAGGACCTAGAGACTTCTTGACCAGTTTTCTTAACTCACAGCAGACTATCTTTTCCATCCTGTTCATTCTGTGAGTCTCTTACTTTTGGGACAAAGGATGATCCAAAGGAAGCACTGAGGAATGATGCCTTGAAGGGTTCCACAAAATTGCACTACTGCATTCAGGCATGTCTCCTTATGGATATGCCTGAACCGGCTGCCCTCAAGGTACCTTCCGCTGCATGAGAGATCAACCTCATGCTCGCATTTGTAATAGATTGTAGGGTGGCCACTCACAAGGAAAAGGACTTCTGTTCCTGTGCAGATATGGACCCTGGGGCAGAAGTCGAGTTCCTTTATCAAGCTTCTCTGTAATCTGGTGAAATGTGCCAAGTAGATAGATGATTGCAAGGAAGGTGTTGCTGATACATACACTTGTATCTCAAATCTGTCCAAAGCCCTAGACTCCGTTAGAGGGATGAACAGTGGAGCTTTGTTCAGCAAGCTCCTTTCTGCTGGTTGCCACAACTATAGCACCTCTAGGAATCTAGTCCAGTAATATCAGCAGGGGCACTTTACTTTCAAATTAGAAACAGGCTCGCACCTCAAACCACAACCAATAAAGGCAACATACAGAACAAATAAAAATAAAAAGCCTTGGTTACTCACGGCAGAAAAAAAACATATAATTTATTGGAATAAGAATGTTAGCGCTTTCATGGTTTAACTAACCACTTCATCACACTAAGGCAATAAAACATTCCATGCTTTAAAACCAGATCAATTAATGACATCATTCAAATAATTAACATAAATCACATTAGACACATACAATCCTAAAAATATATAATGCACATAACATTTTAGCTAGAAGCAAATTAAACTCAGTTGTTTCAGTGGTCTGGCTTTCAGGAAAGGTTTGAGTGGGACCTTACTAATAAAACCTAGAAATTTATCAGCCTGGAACCGTAATATCCATTTCTGTTCAGCAGCTTCTGTTTTATTCTTAAAGTCCCCACCTCTAATACCAAAAATGTAATGGTATGATTAGGGCCCTCATTTAAAATATGTTGTTCAAGTGCATTATTCTCTTGCATTGCGAAGGTCTCTACAGTGTTCTAAAATCCTATGCTTTAGCATACGGTTAGTTTTTCCAATATAGAAAGCATAACCTACTGTACAAAAACTAAAACACACCAAGTTCCTAGTCCTACAACCTGCATAGAAATTTAAAAATCCATTTTTAGAATTCCAAATTTGAAGTGATTCCCCATATAAATCTGATTACATGCATTACAATTCCTGCACATATATGCCCCAAGTCTGTCAGATAGAATTTCTCTTATTAGATCTATAAAAAATGCCTCTTTAGGGATATATTATTCCGAAAAGAGAAACTGGGACTATCCCCAATAACATCCTTATGCTCAACTGTATTTAAAATATTCCAATTGCTCTTCATAATCTCGTAAACCTTACGGATATCACTTGAATATGGTAGGGGTATTCCAAGTCCTGTCCCTGCTCTGTTTCACATTTGTATCTTTCACATACTCTTCTCCATAGCATTGTTTACACCTATTCTGTCCCTCTTCCCATGCTTCCCTAATGTAACTATTTCACCTTCTTTATACCCCCTATTAAGAGAATCTTGCTTCAGCTCTACAAGTGCTATTTCTAGTAGATTATGATAATTGAACAGCCTCCTAGTTCTATATATTTGTCCTTTTAGCACATTATTTTTAACATGTTTAGGGTGCATATTACTATTATGTAACAGATTCTTTCTATATAGGCTAGTCTGTGGATTGAGTTCTTGTTTGTTAACCTTCACATCTAAGAACTCAAATCTCAAATTGTGAATAGTTATAATTTTAAAAAGTTGGTAGCCTTGCGTAAATAAGCTACAAAGTTATTCAAATCCTCTATTGTTCCATCCTACAGCAAAAACAGTTAACAAAACATGTATACCATTTAATATGACTTATAAAAATTTAGATAATCTAGTTCCCACTGTGCTAGGCATAGGCTGGCGTAACTATTAGCACAAGGCGTGCCCATAGCTTCACCAACCTTCTGTAGATAAAATTAACTATCAAAAGTGAAAACATTGTTTTCTGGAATTATTTCCAATAAGGTACATATGAGTGAAATCTTACTATTCCAGTTTTTAGTTTTTTTCATTCAAAAATTTCCTAATATTCTCAATTCCCCATGTGTTGTGAATAACTGTAAATAATGATTCAATGTCCATAGTAACAAACCAAAAATCACCATTAATGTTTTGAGTCTCAATAAGGTTTGTAAAAACATTTTTGTAGCCCTTAAAATGGTTTCACAATCTAAAATGGGGTGTAGATTTTTCTCTCAACATTAAGTTGACAATGGTTCCGTTACCCATCCTTTGCTGGAGACTAATGGGCACATGGGTGGAACAGTGAGGTGTTTACAGATCTTGGTCAATCCATACATGTTCGAGATCAGGGGACTATCCACATTAAAATAGAGGTTCAGTAATCATATTAATAAGCAATACATAAAATACTAAGTGATACTTTTTTTATAATGCCCTTTACAATATTAGAAACATCCAAATAGGTATTAACATCCTTTAATATTTCATCTGCTGCAAATAAAGTTCTCTAAAATTACAATGCCCCCACCCTTGTCAGCAGATCCGATTTCTATGCTAGCCAGATCTTTCGGCTCAAAGCATTATATTCAGCTGTAGATTGTGCAACATTTTTCACAGAAAAAGCTTAATTTGTTTTTCACAACTCAATAAAAGCTTCCACCATTGGATGTGATGATGGAATTGAAGTGCTAGGCTCTTTAAAAATATCAGGATTAGGTGCTGCACTCTTATACATAATTTTCAAGTTCAGTGTCCGCCCAAACAATTTTTTAGCTCAACACTGCTAAATCAGTTCTTTGAGCAGGAATAAAACAAAGTCCTTCAGACAATAAAGAAAGCTGCATTTCAGTCATCTCATAAGAAATATTAATAACTAAACCAGTCTCTTCCATTTGCGCTCCTGGCTCCCTTGGTTGTTCCTGCTCTGTAAACGCCAAATTCTCCCCTTTCTCCCTCCGCTCTTTGAGCATTCTCATATAGGAAGGAGCCTTCAATAAAAGACAGTTTGCAAGCGACAAATGTGGGATTTGTTTGTTTAGACCCTATTGGTCTTGATGGCATAGTCAGAGGTCCAACTATTCTGCCAGTATAACTAGTAGTGTCCAATTTCTTATCAATACCTGTTGATACATGTAATTCCGCATCTACTGGTTGCGAGCTCCCACTGCTGCCAGCACCAGCTGTACTGACGCTAACCAATGTAATTTCCGTCTGAGCAGATGACGTTTCCTCAGACATCACTATTGGTTGTTCATTATCTGTTCCAAAGTCAGTCACCTCAGACAACAAATGAGTAGCACTTTCGACTCTGGGCCATGAAAAGACCACCCCCTTTTTTGAAATCTTGCAGATCCCTTTGAAGTTTCTGTACTTTTGTCATTGCAGCCTTTTTTCATAGTGTAATGTTCTCATATGTCAAGTTGATCACCCATCACTTCGTCTGTGTAACTATCCAATAGTTAATTTTGCAGAGCACTAATTTCATCATACAGCTCTTTCTTGTGGTTGAAATGTCAATACGTAGTTGCATATATTGAGCACTCTGTTTCAAATTTAATCATCGCCACTGTCTAAGTAGCTCTGGAAAGTTTCCAACATAACTGGGCATATTCAATACCCTGAGACCTCTGGGTACTATTGCGTTGCAGTGATGCTAAGAGATGAAAGCGTTGCCATTGCAATCGCTTATATTTATACAACTTGTTTTAAAGTGTCCGACATTTAATAAGAAAGCTTTCATACAATCCATCATCCCATGCATTAGAAACAGTCTGCGACAAGACTCCATTCAATAATAGTGAATTTGTGCTCGTATTGAGTATGAGAGTCAAACATTGTGTTTGATTCACAGGGTTGATTAGCCCTTTTGCCGGATTATATTTTAGTTTCTCTTGAGTGCTGTCCATAGCTCGTTCTGCCAAATTCGGGTACGAAGTAAAGTGTGGAAACAAGTGGTAAAGTGGAGAGAAAAAAAAAAACAGAAGAAAAAAAAAATCTCTCCGAACCATCACGCCAGACTAATTTATTAAAAACAAAAGTAGTAAAGCAATACCAATAAAAATGACAAAGCTTTCGGATATCAAAACATCCCTCCATGTTTTGATATCCGAAAGCTTTGTCATTTTTATTGCTTTTGCTTTACTACTTTTGCTTTTAATAAATTAGTCTGGGGGGATGGTTTGAAGAGAAGTTCAGGTATGAGCCAACACAACTGAAATACAAATTAGAAACAGGCTCACACCTCAAACTGCAACCAATAAAGGCAACGTACAGAACAAATAAGCCTTGGTTACTCATGGCAGAAATAAAACGTACAATTTACTGGAATAAGAACGTTAGTGCTTTCACGGTTTAACTAACTGCTTCATGAGACTTCTAAGGCAATAAAAAATTCCATGCTTTAAAAACAGATTAATGACATCATTCAACAACAAATCACATTAGACATACAATCCTAAAAATATATATTGCACATAACATTTTATCTAGAAACAGAATAAACTCAGTGTTTCAGTTGTCTGCAAGTGTCTTTAATGTGATTTATGTTAATTTGAATGAGGTCATTAATTGACCTGGTTTTAAAGCATGGAATGTTTTATTGCCTTAGAAGTCACTGTGAAAGCGGTAACATTCTTATTGCAATAAATTATAAGCTTTATTTCTGCCGTAACGGAGGCTTTTTATTTTTATTTGCACTTTACTTTCTTTGTAGGGGGGGGGGGTGGAATAGGTTCCACAGAGTCCGGTTCCTCCCATGCCCTCTGGTAGATAAGATTTATAAGCTCATCCGCAGAGGGTAACCCAAGATGTAGAGGGGCCAGACCCAAAGGCTTCAAGAACTCCTTTTGGGAAGGCCAACCACTTTTGGTAAAGATCTCCAAGGACGTCTCCAAATGAGACATTTTCAGGTGGAGATCTAAGGAACCCTTCCCCCCTCATCAATACGAGTCTTCTGTGAGGAATTCCTGTGGGGAATTAAAGTGCCTCCTCCTGCATGTCCTCTTCCAAGGGGCCTCCTCAGTGGGATGTTCTGAGAGGTACCTGAAGAGACTGGGAGCTCCCTGGTTGGAAATGCTTGGAAGCTGTGAGGCTGTCTGTCCCCGAGGTGTAGGAAGCAGGGACTCAGACACAAGTTCCAGAGAAGTATGGCATGGATCTTAAGAAGGAAGATTAGACACTACTCTGGACTGAGAGAAAGCCCTCCACCTCAAAGGCAGAGGAGACAGGAGAAGCCAAGGTCAATCCCACTGTAGCAGACAACCCCTGACCACCCCCAAGTCCCTGCTCAGGGGGAGCAGTTGGAGCCAAGCTATCAAGTGCCGAACCTCTGAGAGGAGGCAATGGCTCTTAAAACTTTGGAGTTAAAGTTATCCCCTTTGATCAAACACCAATGCTTCAGCTCAGAGAGTAGCGTTTCAACAGTTTTGGAGCCGAATGGGTCAGTAGTAGACAATAGGGTCAGAGAAGTAGCCAGAGTCTTGGTTAAAATAACCTTTGGATCAGACTGATTCCTGGGGCTCTCTGATCCAAGGACTCCAAAAATGAGTGGTCAAATCAGAGAAGGAGCAATTACAGACTGAAAAGGTTGGTGGCTCATGGATCCAATGGGAGACTAAGCTGGCAAAACCACCATCTGGACCTGTGGTCTGAGGAATTTCCTCATCATATCCACCTCCACTTCAGACAGACGATGTAGAGACCTAAATGGAAGAGGATATGGAAGATGGAGTTGAGGACTTGGGTGTTTCCTGCAAAAAGGAAGACCTCAGTCTCTGAGGTTACAGCTCTGGAGAGGATCTGGAAGCACATGGCCGCAGAGATGGCACAGCTGACTTGTGCTGGATCCAAGCATTTCAGATGAGAGATTTTAGGAACCTTCTTTGGAGGTTTTACAGTAGGCACAGGCTGTGGAGACCCGAAAGGAGAGCGCTTACAGTGCTCCCTGGGCTCCTTCGATCTTTGGAACAGGGTTTGAGACTCTGAAGATGAAGCTGAACCAGTAAGGAGGCCTTTCACAATTAGCTCATTCCTTCTATCACCAACTGTTCTAGCATTAAAGGCCAAACATATGGAACAAAAGGTGTCCTGAAATGCTGGACCCAAACAATAAACGCACTCGGAGGGCATCAGAATTGGGAATCTTATGCACACACAAGTGCATTTTTTTAAATCCAGTCAACTTATCAGCCATGTTGGAAAAAAATACCAAGTCAAAAGACAGAAAAAAATATTTTAGGAAGAAACAGAAAAGAACTACCAATTATGGTATTATGACAAATATCCAAGGGTACACAAGGAATAAAAAAAACTACCAACAATGGTAGTATAAAAATACTGAAGACTCAAGGTCATTGATAGTAAGGGGGTTAATACAACTAAGGAGAAAACGGTCAAAAGGTGAAAAGAAAATGCCAACTTTACTCAGCACCCCAAATGAGCTCGAGGAATCACAATCAACAGTCTTTAAGAGCAGCAAATGAGATCTGAAGGTTTGTTGGGGTCAGGGGCATTACGGGCAATTTATAAGATTTGGATCCTGGAATCTTTAAAGTGGAGGAGTCAAATCAAAGATTCGGATCTGAGCCCATTCATTAAAAATAGAAAAATGTATGTACTCACCATAATGTTCCATCTGTGTTGTCCATTGTTTCTTCAACTGACAAGTTCTGATCAGAGACTCAGATCAGACCGTCGCTTCTTCCAGAGTAAAGGTTCCTAGAACTCTCAAAACCCTCCCTTTACCCACAATGCCCCACCAACTTAACATACCTCAGAGTTTGGTGTCCTTAGATACAACAGGACAGTAGCAGAACAAAGAAAGGACAGCTGCAGCTCGAGTAAGGAATAGAGGCTCCTATAATGCCCTACAATCTCTCCAGAACGAATTAAGAGGGAGGGGGGTAGAGGAGTGGGGAGCTGAATGAAAATGGACAACACATTGAACGTTACAGTGGTTGCATAACTAATCTGTCATTTTCAAAGAGACTACTAAAGACCTAGTGGATTGGGCCCTGGCAGGTTTTGGTAAACTCAAGATGAACCCAATTTTCCATAAACAGAGGTAATGCAATCAATTAAACCATTTGGCCAATGTAACTTTACTGGACTGCTTAATCAGGTAGAAAAAAGGAAATAAAACTTAGATTTCCTAAAGTCTTTGGTTCTATGAAGGTAGAAATTAAGCTCTGTACATCCAACAAATGTAAATTTGGGGAAAAAACTGGGAGATTAATTACTTGGTTAATATTTGACAAACTACCTTAGGCCAAAAAGATAGGTTAGTTTGCACTGACACTTTCCTTGTGAAAAAGAATTGGATAAGGGTGTTTTGAAGACAGTCTAAAGTTCAGATGCTCTCCTGGCCAACGTGATGGCCACTAGCAAAATATTTTTCCCAGACAAAACATTTGAGGTCAGCTTTTGAAGATTCAAAGGGAGATGGAGTTAAGTCCTGAAGCATATTTAAATCCAAAGGTGGAGTAAGGTCTTTTAATGGTAGTCGGAGTAGTAAAGCTCCCTTGAGGAAAACTTTGCAAAGTTTAGAAGCAGCTAAGGTAGAGTTATTTATGCCAGGATAAAAGTTAAATGGCAGCCAAATGAACTTTAAATTGTTGGGAAACAAGCTTCTTCACTGAAAAAAACAAACATCAAGAATAGTTGGGATAGGTGCTGAAAAAGGGTCCAAGTTTTTGCTTAGGGCCCAAAAAACAAATCTTTTTCGTTTATTCTTGAATAGCTTTGTAGAAGCTATAAGAGAAAATAAAATGTGACTGATTGGAAAGAGCCTGGTCTATCTAGCAATCAGTGGAACTGGAGAAACCATGTGGTCAGCTTCAGGCAGGATACGTCTAGGTGAGTTATGCCAAGTCTGAGATGGATCTAGAATCCACAGTAGATGCACAACATGGTCAGAGGAATGGTAACCAAATCTGGAGTCAAATGAGTGCAACAACGAGGAGGACTGCACAATTCAACTGGATTACCTTCTAAAGGAACTTTGGAATTCATAGCAGGGTTAGAAAGGCATAAAGGAAACCAGAGGGCCAGTCATGAACTACAGCATTTCTGTGACTCCCCGGTGGAGGAATCAGAGCAATGAACTTACTGCATGTTGAGGGAAAAAGCAAAATATATCACAGCATGGGTGGCCACACTGACTGAAAATTCTCCCCACCACGTTGACACTGCCTCATGAGCAGTCCGTCAGAATGGATCTTAAGTTAGCCTGCAAGCACGTTCTCTTTCCTCAGTATGTGCACTGCTATTAGAAAGCAAATGGAAGATCACCCACTGCCATACTCATCTTCTCAACAAACAAGGCAAGATTTGGGTCCCCCCTCGTTTCTTGTTGTACCACACTATACATGTTGTCCACCTGTTTTCACAATTGTCCCAAAAGGGAAAAAGTCTTGAAAGGGCTGAAACACTAGCAGGACCTCTCTCATTTGCAGGACACATATGCACGTGGGCCTCTGCAAGGGACCATGCACCTTGGACCACCCTGCCAAAGTAATGTCCCCCCATCCAAGCTGGGAGGGGTCCATGGTTACTGTGGCTTTGGGAAAGGGAAGAACAAAGGGACAGCCTTCCCAGAGCTAGTTTGAGTGATTCCACCACAAGTCATCTTTGGCAAGCTCCAGTCATCTTGATTGGCATGGATAACAGATGATATAAACTTGACTATTGGATTTGAAAGACCATTTAAGAATTCTCATATGGAACCTGGCCAGTGGGACAAGGGTGACAGCTGCTGCCATGGAATCCAAAGCTTGAAGTATCAGTCGGGCTGGAAGTGATGAATTTTGGATCACTTTCTCAACATGGGATTGTGGGATGTTTCTTCAAGTGAAGGGAAGAGAAGCTGACTTTATCCAAACAAGCACCAGAGAACTCCAGATCTATGTTGGGGTGAGTTAAGATTAGTTTAACTGAATATTGCTAGATGGGAGCACAGCTGAGGTAAGTAGCCCCTTGCTGGTCATCAGTTGATGTCTGGTTCAAGCAGTCAGGAGCCAGTCATCTAGACGAGGAAAAACTCAATCCCAGCAGTCTCAAGTGAGCTGCTACAACTGGCTTGCATTTGAACATCCCGGGGACTGTGATGAGACCAAAGGGCAGTGCTCTGAACATATGAGTGGATCCCAGCAGGAAGTGTAGGCATCTCCTGGAGTGCCTGTTCATTTTGATGTGGTACATCTTCAGGATGCATGCTATCAAGCACATCCAAATAACCCTTCTGCAGAAGTGGCAGAATGGACGGAACTATGATCTGAAACTTTGTATACTTAATGAACTGGTTTAATTTGCCAAGATCCAGAACTGGTCTCAAGTCCCCAGGTCTTTTTATGGGGACTATTAAAAAGAATATTGAGCAAGTTCTGGACCTGGTCTGGTCTGGAGGGACCTAGTGTACAACTCTATCAGCTTTTTTATTTTTTAAAGAAGCTGTTTCCCTCTCACTGGGTGGATCAAGGATTTTCTTCTAAACTGCTGGAGAAGATTGGGAAAATAGTATGATATGACATCTCCATATAATCCTCTGCACCCATGACTCTTTTGTGATGGTTAGATTACCCCCAACTGCCTCATGAGGGGGACAGTCTTCCCTCCTTTTAGAAGCGCCAATAGAGGCAGAGAAAGAATCTCTAGATCCCTGGTTATGTGAACCACCTCTGCCATGAGAACAGTGTCTTCCATTCAAATTCCGCCTCCATCCCCTGGGGAAACTCTCCCCATGCAACCCCTGGAAAAGAAACTGGGATGTCTTAACATACCCTCTGCCACCTCACTGGTTCCTAGAGAAGGGCCTTTGAGGTGTAGAAAATGTACGCCCAAAGGCAAACAGGATTATTCCCCCTTGTTCACATCCGGAGTGTGAAGACCTGTCAAAGAGCACAACGCAGAAAGACAGTTTCACAAAATCATAAGCACAGCCAGGCATCTCCAATAGATATGCCTGAACCCCGAGGCCCACGAGGTACCTTCCATGGGAGATGAACCAGATATAGATTGGAAGGTTGCCAGATGGGACTAAAATTTATTCCTCTCCCTCGGAGACGCATGGACCTCGAAAAAGACTTAGTAAGCTCTTTGATCAAAGATCTTTGTAGTCTTGTAAAAATGTGACAAATAATTCAGCAACTTGAGAGCAGGTCACTCAAGGGATGGACAGAGGAACTCTTAGTTCCTTTCTTGGGGTCGCAGCAGCAACAACCATGGCATCAAACAGGTACTCAAGTTACTCCAATGTGCAGAGTCTTTGGGGGGGGGTCTTATCTGGACTCTTGGGAACAGACAACCATGTATGGTTCCTTTCACGCCCAATGAGAGAGGTCTACAAGTTCACTGACCAGGGGAGTCACGCAGGAGGTAGATGGGCCAGACCCAAAAGCCTCCAGGAAACACAGATTCCCCTTTTGTTTAAAGAGCTCCAGGATGCCTCCAAAGGAATCATCAGGTGATGATCTGGGGGTTCCCTCCCCTTCATCAAAATCAATGCCCTCCGTAAGTGATTCTGGGGGGAATCCAAGTGCCTCATCTTACAGGTGGTCTTCCAAGGAGCCTCTTCAGTGGGCTGTTCTGGAAAAGTATCAGAGAGACAAAGATGTCCTGATGGACCGGCTGGAGATTTGTTCGTGTTAGCTGTCCCAGTATAAGGGATGGTCGAGGCTCGGAGCAAAGACCCGGATGAGGCAGTGTTGTCTGACACGAGGACAGGAATGTCACTTCTCTAGCAAAGGAGAAGACCCTCTCCACAACCTTAAAGGCAAAATGCCTAGGGTACATACAAGTTGACAACACCAAAGATGGACCATCTTGGACTGTCAGCTCCTGCAACTCCAGTTATCACTCCACCTAAGGAGCGAGTCAGACCAGAGTTAGCCCATGTCAAGGCTCCAAAAGCTTCACAGTAGACTTCAATCCTCTAGATCCAGTGTAAATTCTTCAGCTCCGACAAACTGTGCCAGCTGTCTCAGGGGAACCATTGAAGTCTAAGAAAAAGTTATGTACTTGTACCATTCTGCTTTGTCCATTTTCAATCTTTTTCAACTGTTGAGTTTGGATCCAATCTTCAGATCAGACTCCGACATTACTTTAACTAGCGGCCACCAAAAAACAATCTCCTCCCTTACCCATAATGCACCAACCCCTAACATACCCCAGATCTTGTTTGCCGTTTTACCTAAAGTAGGACATACTAATATACATTTTTCATACAGACGAAACTATTTGGAGCTCAATGAGGGACAGCGAGTCCTCGTATGTTCTTGTTCTTCCAGAAATCATTTGAGAAAAAGGTTGGGAGTCAGTGGGTGGGAAGTTGAAGTAGAATGAAAATGGACAACACAGATGGAAGTACTTTATCTGATGACGTAAATTTTCATTCCATCCTCAACTCTGGACAGTGTCCCCAGCTACCTAAATTCACAGATGGACTCTAATGAAGGCTAATCCCGAGCACAATTAAAACCAAAGGCTGTTCTGCCCCTCAAGACCAGATCCAGTTTGTAATGAATAATAAAGTTATGAGGATTAGCCCAAGATGCAGCCGCACATGTCATCCATGGAAGCTCGAGAGAAACACTGAAGTGGCTGCCATAGACCTAGTTGAATGGGCTCTTAAAAGGTCTTCGTAAGAATAGGCACAATTTGTTGTAGATAAATGATATACAATCCATCAGCCATCTAGCTAAAGTTACCTTTACAACTGACTTGCTCAATTTAAAATATTAAAAGCAAACAATATGATCTGTCTTCCGAATTTATTTTGTCTTATGCAAGTAAAAACTCGTCTGTAGACATCTAACAAATGCAAGACATATTTACCTTTGTTCGTAAATTTAAGAAAGATGACCAGCAGATTAATGAACTGGTTAATATTGGATTCTAACACCACCCTAGGAAGTATTGAAAGGCTGGTATGCAATGATACTCTATCCTTAGAAAAATAGAGTACGGAGGTTTATAGGACAATGCTTGAAGTTCTAAAATTCTTCTAACGGAGGTAATGGCCACCAGAAACAGTTTTTCTAGGTCAGAAATTTAGGATCACATTTTGCTGCTGATTCAAAGGGAGAATAAATTAAGGCCGGCAGTACCAGATTTATATCCTATGGTGGAGTAGGATCTTTATAAGGTCTTAGTAAGAGTGCCTCTCAAAAGTCTTACAAAGCTTGGGATGAAGCCAAAGAACTGTTAAACCAAATTTAAAAGTTGGAAATCACTGCCAGGAGCCAACTCTTATTACAAAATGTTGCCAAAAACTCAAGACTTTGTATGGGAGCAGAGAAAGGGTCAATGCATTTCTGATGTACCCGAAAAACAAACCCTTTCCATTTACTTCTCTAAAGTTTTCTTGTAGAAACCTTATGGGTAGACGGACGGGGAAAGAGAGCATTGGCTGTCTGGCTATTCATGGAATTGGAGAAACCATGCTGTAGCTTCAGGTTTGATATCTCCAGATAAAATTATGCCTGTAGGGCGAGAGACTAGGTCTGGAATCAGATCCAGAATCCAAGGTGGGCAAAGATGAGGACAAAGGAAGGGGAACAAAGTCCATCAAGGTCAGTAAGATGTAATGAGGAGGACTTTACTCTTCAAACCAAGCAGCGTTCAGCATAAGTATCAATATTAGGGGAGTTGGGACGTAGGGCTTACAGATGGCCGGGGGGTGCCAATTGTAAAGTAGAGCATCCCTCTGATTCCCCCAGTGGGGTTCAGGGCAAAGAAGCTGATGCACTTTAAGGGAGATGCAAGATCGTAGCAAGGCTGGTCCCACAGACAGAAAATCATTCCTGCCACTTTCATGCCGAGACCCCACTAGTGAGACAGCAGAATGGATCTAGTCAGTTTTGTCTGCTATCACAATGGGATTCCCAGGAATGTATGTTATCAGAAAGTGAGGGCTTCTTGATGCAAGGGATAAGAACTGGTTCCCCCTCGTTTATACACCAGACTACTGACATGTCTACTGCAACTATCCCGAAAAGGAGGCAGTATTGAAAGATCTGCAATGTTAAGAGCACTGTTCTCATTTCCAGGTCACTGATGTGTGGATTGGCCTCTTCGCAGGACTAAGTGCCTTGGATAGTCTTCCGCAGGATGCCCCCCCCCCCACACACACACACAATCTAGGAAGCGTCTGTGGTTACTACACCTTGGGAAAATGACAGCGTCCTTGTAGAACTTGATGTGATCAAATCCACTACCAAAGTTAGTGTGCGCCCGAGTGATTCTTATTTGGGTGTATATGTGTTGATAAAGAATAGAACACAGTGTTGCTAACATCCACGGAATCCTCACATGAAATCTTGCTAGAGGAACAAACTATGGCTGACAGATCACAAAGCTTGAAGAATTAAATGGGCTGAAATTGTGGTACTGTAAATTATTTTTCTGACGTGGAATCTGATAGCCTGCACTCGAGAGGAACAGAAGCTGTCAATGAAACTGTATTAAAAACCACTCCTATTAAGTTTAATGTCTTGAGACAGCTGTAACTGAGATTTGTAAATTTTTGATTATCCCCAGGTGGGAGCAAGTCTCGAGTCCCAGATCTCTTGCTCTTACTAGTAGATGCTTGGTCGGGGCAGTAATGTGGCAGAAACACTAAATCCATGCAGTCTCAAGTGAGCTGCTACCACTGCCATGCATTTGAACACCTTGGGGGCTGTGTAAGGCCAAAGGGCAATGCTCTAAACTGGTAGGGAGTGGCTCCCAGCTGGAAACAAATATATTCTGGACTGTGTTCATTTTTATAGGACAGACTTTCAGGACCCATACTATTGAGCACATCCAGTTATACTTGCCTAAAAAAGGCAGAATGGATTGAACAGGGACCTGTTTCCCACAAGAAATACAGTTATTCACTTTTTCTGACATCCGGTAAACCACTGAGGCAAGAAAAAACCAAAATATTCCCCAACGGGGTACTTAACCAACTCTGACTTCGGTCTGAAACTCCGAATTCGAAAAATTTCAGAACGCCGAACGGCACTTGCAATACTGCTTCTGCATCGGACCATGCGGCAAAAAAGACTGAGGATATGACGGCGGTCATGCGCATTTGTACCCTGACGTTCTGATGTCAGTCAAATGCGCCTTGACCGACGTCAGCCTTATACTCTGATATTCGGGCCGACCGAGGGACAGCGGACTACCCAAGTGTTAGGACTGCAGCAATGTGAGATGAAGAACATCTGTCAAACTGCTTTGCAAAATGCATCTTTAGTCCCCTGTTTTCTTTGGCACTAAAGAATCTTGAGCAAGTTCTGGGTTCTAACTAGTCTAGGGAGACCTTTTGGATGACTCTTCTAGCAGTCTGTATTTCTAGTGCTATTGCTTTCCTCTGGGTGAAACAGAATTCTGCAATATAGGTGGAGGTGGTAGGCAAGACAGAATTGTTTAACTTCTGAAAATAATCACCCATGTATCTGGTTATATCTAGCCAGGCTCTCTGGTGCAGGAATAAACAACCCCCCCAACTGCCTCCAAAGGTGGACAATAAAAACTCCACTCAGGACCCCTGGTTCTGCAGGATTCCTCTGCCTCGTGGATAATGCCGTCCAGAGATCCCCACTCTGCCCCTAGGAAAAATTTTTCCAAGAACCACTTGGAGATGACAACGGGACTTCCTGAACCACATTTTTTGACCTCTTCGTTCATTCCTAGAGAATGATCCCAGAGTCGAACTGCAGAAAGGGTCTTTCTATCTTTTTCACATCTGGAGAGAGTCTATAACTTTAGGGCTAAAACTGCGGTCAAAGGGTACAATGACAAATTAGTACTTAAAGAGCTCCAAAAAAAAAAAAAAAAAAAAAAAAAAAAAAAAATCCAGGCATGCCTAATGGAATTGCCTGAACCAGACACCCTTGAGACACCTTCAGCTGCTTGAAAGATGAGCCTCGTGGACAAATTAGAAAAACTGTAAGGTAACCAACTGAGAGGCCACAGAAGTCAGTCTCAGCAATATTGGTCCCAGAAAGGTATTATGACAGCTCTATCAAATCCCTCTGCTGTCTCAAAGTGCACCAGATAATTCAGTGAACTAAAGGCAAAAGTCGGAGTCACACATGCCTTCTGAATCTGTCCAACACTCTAAACTCCCTTGTTAGGGGTATGGACAGAGGAACTTTGTTCAGCAAGTTCCTTCTGTGGCCACCACACCATAGCCTCTATGGGCACTACCCAGCTCTAGTATTCCCTACCTAGAGATGGGGCCGGAATCTGATCTCGTCTTTTGTGGGTTGCATCAACTGAGTGAGGCTTCTTCCATGCCCACTACAGATAACGTCAACAAGCTCATCAGTGGGTGGAGTAACCCAGAAGGTGGAAGGGCCAGCTCCAAAGGCTTCCAGGAATACGGTTAGCTCTTATCAGAGGACCAACCACCCCTCTACTCAAGGATCAATAAAGTCTCCAAATGAAACTTCTTCAGGTGGTGATCTTGGAAACCCATCGCTTTCATCAAGATCAGTAACTTGGGTGATAGATTCCAGAGGGAAGTCAAGAGCGTCTCCTCTTGCACTTACAATACTTCACTCCAGCATCACACTGAGTACGCTCTAGGACCAGGAAGAGACTATAAACCCTGCTGGGTAGCCTGGAGACGGAGGTGGCTGTCCTTGTGGCACAGAACATGGCTCAAGGTACAAACCTCAGATGCAGAGGGAGTAGGATCAGTCTGTCCTGCTACAGCAGAGAACACACTACCTCAACGGCAGATCATTCAGGGAGAAGACAGATAATGAAGCACAGAAGCCAGGCTTCTGGCCCATCTGTTCTCTCTGCACCAAAGGCAATCTACCAGAGGCAGAAGTCTGAGCAGAGCTGTGCAATGCCAAGGCTCTGAAAGGCGGATACTACGCAAACTTCTGAGTTGACTAAAGGCTCGGATTCAAAAGGGGTGCTTCAGCTTAGAGTGTCATCTAGCTCCAAATACATCTGAGCCGGTACACTCATCTTTGGATCCAAAAATAAGGACATCTTCTGGACACTTCTGGTTTCGATCTGAAGCCTCTGATCCAGGAGCTCTGAAACAATTTGGTTGGATCACAGAAGCAGCTGAAATCAGAGTAGTAGGATGACAGGCTTCCTGACACAAAGTGGTAGGAGCCAGGATAACTCCCATCTGAATTTACACAGAAAGGAATCTCATCATTCTGTCCACCATCAGCTTCAGTCAAACTTCTGGAAGAATGACAAAGCCAGGGATGGGGACTTAAGACGGTCACTGTTCCAATAAGGGAGAAAGTACTCTGGAAAGTACCAAATCCAAACTTTGTTAGTATATGGGTTCTGGGTAATGGTCTCTGATCCAAAATGCTTGTATCAGAGAAGGGTTTTGTCAGACCCGATGGCACTTGGACCACAGCAGCCTTCAGATCCAATTTATGCTTCTTTTTGGCAAGTCCTAGGAAGATTGAGTGGAGGATCCCGAAGGTTTAGGAGACTTAAAATGGAAGGTGCCTTAGATTACAGTTTGCGGTAATGAGCTCCAGCAACAGCTTCTGAAAGGAAGTAGGAAGTAACCCCTTAAAACAAGTTAATTTTTTCTGTCTGCAACAGCATGCAGATTAAAATTTTTGCAGATGGCACAATCAACTTGATGGTCCAAGCCCAAACAATACAAAGTGTGGGTGTCAGACAGGGGCAACTTGTGTCAGCACTTTTGGCACTTAAATCCCAAAGGGCATTTTTCTGACATCGTTACACAAATTAAATGGTATTTTTTATAAAGAATATAGACAAGATACCATTAATGGTATCAAGAATTACAGTGTATAAAGAAAAATAGAAAACAAATACCAACTATGGTATTGAAGAACTACATGAAGTGCAACAAAGAGGATAAACTATTAATATTAAATCATAGTATTTTGAAATGATTGCTAGAGCGCTCAAGATGAGCGCATCTAAATGCAAAAGCAGTAAACAAGGTCTGGGGTACATTAGGAGGTGGTGCATTAGGAGTAAGGGAGGAGCTCAGTTTTTGGTGACCACGAGCTAAACTAACAGCAGAGTCCGATACAAGATTTGGATCCAAACCAAACAGTTGAGGACAGAATAAAAACAGACTCAGATCAAACTGATCTGGAGCCTTCTGCTCAGAGATCCAGGGGGGGGGGTCTAGATTTGATCCAAAGACTGAGGGCCAAATCTGAGAAGGAGATACCAAAGGAGAGGTGGACAAAATGCCTCGCAAACCCAGCAAGAGTCTGAGCCTGGAGAACCTTCATCTAAATGTGTGCTGAGGAACTTCATACTGTCCATATCAGCTTTGACAGGCTTCTAGAAAATCTAAGGACATGGTGGACAGAGGCCTGAATTGTCTTCATGGGGACCCCTCCAGGAAATACAAGGGAGCTTAGATGAAAGTGGATCAGAGAGAAGTGGCAGGGATTGAATCTGGAGAGACCTGGGTTTCAGAACAGCCAGGTCTAAGGCAGACAGATCAGATGTCTTAAGTACCTCTGCAGAAGGCTCTGTTGAAGGAGCTGATGAAGCTGAAGGACACCTTTTGTGGGACTTCTCCTTTGACAGTGCCAGACTTGTTTTAGTTAGGCTTCTTGGAAGGGGTGCAAGTCTCAGCAACTGAGAAAGTAGACGGGAGAAGACCTCTTAAAACTAAACTTGTTTTCTAAGGTCTGTTAAATATGTGGAAATAAAACAGGAGCAGATCTCAGTCCACTTCAAAGTGAGCAGGACCTAGATAGTACGCACATTCCCTGTGGCCATCGGATTTGGGAAGCTCCAGCCCACAGGTAACATTTTCTGAATCCTGAAGGTTTAAAAATCGGACATGTTAGAAAACTCCACGACACAGCAAGCAGACTAATACACAAGCTACTGTAAAATAAAAGTGTAGTAATTTTTTTAGACAGAAAAGGGAATAAAAATAGACGAGGAAGAAAAGGAAAGAAAAGTAACCAACAATGGTAAATGAAGTACTCTGCAAAGTAAGAGATACTAACAATGGTATCAAACAGTACCAAAAAAACGGTGGCTCAAAAGGATTCAATCAATAGCTGAACTAGCTTACAGAATATGGGAGGGAAGAGAAAACCATAAAATAAAAAGATAAGCTAACTTATGAATCAGAAAATATAAAACTCCAGGAAACACAAGAGTAAAGGGATCCGCTTCTAAAGCTAATGGCGGCAAACGAGATCTGAGAAATGTTAAGCTTGTGGGCCATTATGGCTAAAAGGAGGAGCTTCAGAGTTCTAGATCTGAGCAGCTGGCAGAAGCGGCCATGTCAGATCTAAACCAATCAATTGAGGAATTAAAAGGACAAAGATGTAATGATTTTATGGTAAAATGGCAATGCTAAGGTTCACAATCCCTTGCACTAAAAGTAATTCTACATGAAATTTAGACAGTCAAATCCCCCCACCCCACATACCGTACGAGCCTTCACAGGTTAACAAATCCCCTTGCAGGTCTCAACAGTCCGCAGATTACTTTCTAGCATAAAAATTAAAATCACAGAAAACGAAAGTTTCCTCAAAATTAAAGGGGAAGGTTTTCCTTATTTAGGTACTTAACTTCCCAACCTTGAAGGATTGCTAGCATAATTTAAAAAGTTGCATGCTTACCATAACTAAGCATCTGTGTTGTCCATTTTCATTCTTCCTCCTGAATGAGTGTGGCTCTGTCCCTCTTATCCAACTGACTATATTCCAGACTTCAGATGAAGCTCTCGAGCTTCTCCCTCTACCCATAAGGTCTTATTCCAATCCCTCTGCTGCAGACAGAGTTTGCTGCCATATATCCCAATAGTTAAACACAGACCTGTATAGCCTAATAGAAAAGGCAGGGATCCAAACCCAGAACTGTAGGTGTCCAATACAGTCCAATAGGTCTCTCCAGAAAAAAACAGAAAGGAAGGCTGTTTTCCAAGAAGGAAAAATTTAACTCTGCACTTGCAGCTGGCTCAAGAGGAGAAAGAGCCAATTTTTCCAATACAAAGTTAATGTCCCAGGCTGGAGTTGGGCTCTCCTGGATGGTCTTAAGTTTTTGGTCCCTCTGAGGAACTGCTTGAGCAGTGGGGTGAGTGAAGAGGGGTGGTTCTGTGTTGTAATGAGCTGAAATGGCTGCGGTGTGAATTTTGATGGAGGAAAAAGAAAGGCCCTTGTGAAGCATCTCAGTTAAGTATTGAAGAATCTGAGGTAAATTGGGTGCTGCTGTGCCCATCCCTTGAGTTTGGTTCCAGGCAAAGAATATTTTCCATTCTTCAACATAAGATTTTCTATCACTAGGCCTCCTTGCCTCCAACATGACACCCAACATTTGTTTACTGAGGGATGGTGAAGGAGAGATTAGGACATTAGCCAGGCTGTCAGGGTTTGAAGTGGAGGGTGCAGAATCTGGCTCTCCTACTGTGACAGCAGGGTAGGGGGTCTGAGGCAGGTGCCATGGAGCCAGCAGTGAAACTGTGCAAGAGGGGGTACCAGAGTTGGTGTGGCCAGTCTGGTGCAATCAGTATCGTCCTTGGTTTGTCCGGTTTGATCTTTAGTAGTACTTTGGAAAGGCAGAAGAGGAAAGGCATAAACTGATAGATTTTTTCCAGCTGAAGGACAGAGCATCCACTTTCCAAACTTGTTTGTGGGGAGTCCTTGTGCACAATTTGTCCAATTGGTAGTTCTGAGGGGAGGCAAGCAGGTCTATATCTGGGCTCCCTCATTTGTTTACCAGCATATTGAAAATCTTTGGTTCCAGTTTCCACTCATGTGGGTCCATGAGATTTCTGCTTAGTCTGCCAGTGTCTTTAGTTTTCCTGGCAGGAATTGAGCCTGTAGATGCACTTGGTAGCTCAAGTCTCTGTTCCACAGAGCCATGGCTAGTCTGCAGAGGGGGGTAAGAATGGGTATCCCCCCCTGCTTATGTACCACATAACAATGGTGTTGTCAGTCTTTACCATTAATTGTTCTGAAGAAATGCGGTCCTTGAAGGCTGTCAGAGCATTCTGTACAGCTAACATTTCTTTTCGATTGATATGCAGGTGCATTTGACTGGTTCCATTTGCCCTGAATGCACTTCCCTGCCAGGTGAGCCCACCCATGCATAGTCTAAGGCGTCTGCTGTTAGGGCTTGGGTGGCAGGGGGCAGAGTGAATGGTAGTTCCTTGTTTAGGTGGCAGGACTCTGCCCACCAAAGGAACTCTGTAGGCAAGGTACGATAGGGATCATTGCTTCTAGATCCTGAGAATGTTGACACCATAGGCTTTTTAGATACCATTGTAGTTTCCTCATATGCAGTCTTGCATATGGAATTAGTAGAATGCAGGAGGCCATGAACCCCAAGACTTGCAGAATTTGCCTTGCAGATAACAGGGTTTTTGTGGCCATTAGTCTGAAGTTGTCAAATTAATTGATTCCTCTGGCATGAGGAAAGTCATCTGGGAAGTTGTGTTCAAGCTTGCTCCCAGGAATATAATTTGTTGACAGGGTACTAGATGTGATTTTCCATTTATGGTGTACCCCAGACAAGTTAGCACCTTTTGTACAAATGGCAGACTATTCAAAAGTATGTCCTGGCTTTCTGCCTGATTTAGACAATCATCCAGGTATGGGTATATTTGAACATTTCTTCGCCTGCAAAATGCAAGGACTGGAGCTATGCACTTTGTGAATACCCTGGGCGCAGTAGACAAGCCAAAGGGCAGTGCAGAGAACTGATAGTGCATGTAAACCTGCTTTGAAGCGTAGGTATCATCTGCAAGATTCCCTGATTGGGATGTGCAGGCAGGCTTCTTTTAAATCCAGTGTTACCAACCAGGCATCTTTGCCTAGCATAGGAAGTAACTGGTGAAGAGTTAGCATCTTGAATTTTGGAATCACCAAAAAGGTGCAATACGGAAAGGTCCAGGATAGGACGCCCCAAGAGTGGTCTTTCCTGGGTACCAGGAAAAGTCTTTAGTAGAAACCTTGTCCCTTTTCCTCTTCTGGTACAGTTTGAATACTCTATTTCTTAATAGAGTACTTGCTTTTGAACCTCTGCCCACTGATTTGGGGGTAGATCTGGCCAACCGTTTGGGGTTGGTAACGTGTGGAAGTGAAATCTGCATCCTTGGGAAACTTTAACCTCCATTTGTCCTGGGTAATTAGTTCCCAGTTTTTTGCCTGCAGAGCAATCTTTCCCCTTAAAGGAGCAGTCAGTTGAGAAGTGCTTGGAAGTTTTAAAGTCAAGTCACAGACAGTTTAACATAGGAGGAGTCTTACTACTTCCCTGATTTGGAAGTGGGAGCCCCCCACTGTTTAGTCCTGTGCGTACCCTGGGACTGAAGCCTGGGTGTTCTGCTGCTTCTGAGTTTGGACTGAGAAGGCCTGGAAGAGGCAGGAAAAGACCAATTCTTATAGGGCCAATGCCTACTAAATCTTGAAGGTTGTACTTGTAGGAAATCTTTAACAGTTTGCATAGATTTAGCTTTTTCCTCCATCTTTTTAAGAACAACTTCTGCTTTGCTGCCAAACAGGCGGTCCCGATTTAAGGGAGCATCCAACAATTTAGCTTTAACATGATCTGGCAAAGATTGCTCCTTAAGCAAAGCATGCCTTCTAAGTACAGACCCAGTGACAGCAGCCCTGCAAGATGCCTCTAGTCATCAAAACCACATTGCAAAGTATGCTTTCCAACCTGTTCAGCAGAATGCATTAAATCCTGTAAATCCTTATTTTCAGCACAATCAGGAATCATCATTTTCTGTTTAAGCAATCCAATGATATACTGCTGACACTAACATAAGAAACTGGCAGTTCAAGGCCCTAATGGCCAAAGTTGCAGAATTGTATACTTCCTTACCCCATCTATCCAGCGCCCTGGAGTCTCTACCAGAGGGGGTAGGAATTTTGGCAGTAGTAGCCTTGATGCCCTTGGGTCCCTGTGAAATGGTCTCAGGATCCGCAGTAGGATTTTTAAAAATGAACTTGTGAGTCAGGAACCCTGTAATATCTATCAGGTTTTCTGGGAACAGGAGGTAGAGAGTCAGGGGCCAAGCTAGATTCAGAAAAGGCATCAACAATGTCTAGTACAGGAGGGATAGCTAAAGGCCTGTGCTGGGGCAGGAGTATGAAATCTCTAAGCCTCTTATTAGAATCAGAGTAATCCTGGCTTTCCCAGCGGAAGTGCTCCCTAAGAGAATGCAGGGTTTCACCAAAAAGAGAAATCCTATGGGGGGAAGCAGAGGGAATAGAGTCCTCTGCATCAGAATCCTCATAGGTAGATAAGGGTTAAATCCTGGTCAGAAGAAACAGTAATTTCAGAATCCTGTCAGAAGTATCATAAGCAAATTCACTCCTAGGTCTATAAGGGGAAGCCAACCTTCCCCCTCTAAATGTAATAAGGTTTTCAGCCATTCTTCTGTTTTTTTTTTTTTTTTTTAGGCATAGAGGCTTGACCATGCGGGCTGGGCATCTGTTTCCTAGGCATAGTTCGAGTTTTAGGCCTTGAAGAAGAAGATGGCATTGGTTTAATATGCAAGTCAGTAGGGCCTGAATACACCCTCAGAAGCTGGTACGTGCACAGTGGATCCGGACCCATCCAAGCTAGAGACATCCGCAGGTTCTACAGTTGAAGCACCTTGCGGCATCCCGGACTCCGAATGGGTCTCAGAGGCCTGCAAATCTTAAGTAGCGGGTATCAGGGGCTGCTAAAGCATCTCACTGAGTACCGGCAAACTGGCAACCAGCTTAGAAGGGTAGTCGGCAGCTTTGGACCTAGTCGGATGGCTTACCGAAGACATATCTGGTAATTGAACAGAGTACCAAAATATTTAAAAGTGTAAATATACCGACTAATAGTTCGTTGCTTAAATAAGGCACAAAACTGACAGCAAGGTATGTTGTGGTCAGGGCCTAGGCAAGGAATACAGTACGAATGAAAATCTTTGAGGTATTTTCTTTCCACAACAAATACAATTACGGACTTTTACTGACATCGGTTTACAACAAGAAAGTTTCCCCAACGGGGTACTTAGCTTTAGTTTAAACACTTCGGTTCTGAAACTCTAATACGAAAATTTCAGCAGTCGGCAGACTGGAACTTGTGAACTGCTTCTGCTTCGGGCACCATATGGCAAGAAAGACTGAGGTAATGGCATTGGCTGCATGCTTCATACTCCTGACATCACGGAAAATGGGATCGCAACCGTCGCAGGACCCAAGACTTGGATAATCAGGCTGAGGGCTACTGTAAGCAGATAACCCAAATGTGATGACTGCAACAGTGAAACAAAGAACATCTACCAGTCCACTGGAAAACTCGCATAAACAAACATGCCAAAGGTAGTAGCATTACAGCTGCTGCCATGGAACCTAGTGCATGAAGTACTGACTTTGCCAGAAGAGATGAATGGGAAAGCTGAACACAAACCTAGCTTCTGATAGAAATCAGGAGGTGGTAAAATGCTACTTGTGTTGTCATATCTAGAACAGTACCAATAAACTCCAGGCTCTGAACTGGTGTCAAGTTAGACTTGGCATGATTTACTGCTATACTCCATGATTTTCAAATCTGGAGCAAATAGTCCCTGGCATGCAGAAGGTGATGCTTGGTTGGAGTGATACGGAGCCAGTCATCCAGATATGGAAACACTGGGAGTCCTTTCAGTCTCAAATGAGCTGCCACCACTGCCATGCATTTTGTAAACACCCTGGGGCTATGGCAAGTCCAAAGGGAAGGGCTCAGAACTGGTAATAGCTGGCTCCCAGCTGAAAGCATTAATGTCTTCTGGATCGCCTATTTTGCCATTATAGAGCTTTAGGATGCTTACTATTAAGCAGATCCAATTGTCCTTTTAAAGAAAAAGTCATGGTTCAGTCCATACTACCATCAGAAACTTATTTCTTCAGACTTAAATTGCTTGGATCCAAAATGGGTCTGAGATCCCCTGTTTTCCTTGACATTAAAAAGTGTTAAGTTCCAAATCCTATTTGGTCTAGTGGTACCTTTTGGATGACTTCTGTCTAGCAGCTTTTGGATTTCTTGTGCTGCTGCCTTCCTTTGACTGGCTGGATCAGGAAGCTTCTTCCTTTTGTGGGATGGGAGAAGGAAAATGAAATGTAATCTCTGGATAGTATTCTTAGCATCCATAAATCTGGTTATATTTGCCCAGGTGTCTGGGTGCAAGTACAGTTCACCCCCAACTGCCTCCAGAGTTGGGGCAGTCAGGCAGCACTTTAGGAGAGCTGAAAGGTCCCGTCTGGAAAAGAAATCCTGAAGCCCTGGTTCTGCGGACCAAAAATACAGATCCCTCTGGTGAAGAGTATTGGAAAGACTAGTCACCTTTCTGTTTTAAGATTTCTAAGCCATCTCCAAAGGAGATGTCATCTGGTGGTGATCTGGGGGGAATCCTTCCCCATCAAAACCAGTATCCTCTGGGAGACTCCATCAAGGAGTCAATGAGTCTCCTTTTACACATTCTCTTCCAAAGCAGCTCCTCTGTGGGGTGTTCAAGCAAAGTGTAGGAAGAAGGGAAGTTCCTCTACTAGAGCTGGTTGGACACAAATGGAACTGGCTGTCTTTGTGGAGTTGATCTGATCAACTTACAGCTCGGAACCAATGAGAGAAAAAGGGATATGATCATAAAAATGAGGGGGCAGTTCTCTTTGGAAGAAAAAGCCCTTTACACTACTTTGAAAGCAGACGGACCTAGATAGACCCAAACCCACTGTCAAAACACAAACTCCCAATGAAATTAAGTCTAGACCTCCCTCTGATCCACACAGAGTGAAACCGGTTCTGAACTGTCCAGGGCCAAGGCTATGAGGGGAACGATAGAGCCAAGAAAAATAGGAATCAAATCTATCCCCTTGATGAGACACCAACATTTCAGCTCAGTGACCCATTCTGATCCAAGGGCATCTGAACAGAACTAGCAAAGGATATAGTTGGAGTGAAAGAAGAAGCCTTCTGCAGATCTGACACTGGAGCTCGCAGGATTTCAAATACTGGGACTCTAGAAACAGACCAGAAGAGGAGATAGGATTTTCAACGTGGTATGCATACTCACGGATCTAATAAGGGACAGAGCTGTAAGACCCCTACCTAGTTCAGAACGCTGATAAATTTTCGCATCATCCTACCCACATCCACTTCCGATAAGCTTCTGGAGGACCTAGAGAGGTAGATGGTAGCCCGGAATGCTTCTTTGGAGTTTGAAGCAATTGAGAAAGCAGGGTGGGCAGAACTGGCTTTACAGCAAACTCTGAAGTAAGACTCCTATATGAAATAGTCTGCTTCAGAGCAGAGGATCTAGGATCCAAAGAGTGGCACTGTAGCAATTACCGTTATAACTGAAAGAGCTGAAGCCTTATGATCTGAAGTCTTCAGATCCTATTGAGTCTTTGCATCAGTCAGTGTCCGATCCAAAGATTTTCTACTTTTTAAAAGAGGCTCCGAAAAAGACCTGTGAGACTTTGGAGGGCAGTGTTTCCTACACTCCAAAGGAGCATATTTTCTAGTTTTGCAGGGAGAAGTCTCTTTAGAATATGTTTGTTACATCTGCCTGGGCTCCTGTGTTAAAGGTAGGGCAGATCTTACAGTGTCCAAGTGCCTGGCTCCAAGACCGTGCACGCAATCCTTGTGGTAATCTGAATTTGGGATTTCATGCCCACAAGAAGTGCATTTCTTAAAACCTGTTGGTTTACCTGACATAGGTCACTATCAAAAAAGATTTTCCTGACTTCTTACTGCTGTAGAGCAATTTTATCAATTAATAGATACTCAAGTTAATTTATTTCATGGTAATAAATTATTTTTTTTACAGAAATTTCATCCTGGTGTAAGCTAGCAGTTTTAGTTTTTAGCTTCAATGGAGCAGGGATAAAGTGTTGAACCAACTTAAGTCTCATCCACAAATGCGTAGCTTAGAAGACATTCCAGTCTAATTGTTTTAACAAACTTCTTAACTGGCATAAGCTGACCCATCCCAGAAGAAAAGACTAAGCTCCATTTACCTCTGCTCCATAACCACAAGATTCAAGACCAATGTCCAACATCAAGGGCTACAGCCAATTACACAAAAGCAAGGTAGTGCAAAAACCTCCAAATGCACTTCCCAAGGTGAAAGTTAAGGAAGCTTCCCTGCCCAATCTGGAAATCACAGCATCAGCTAAGGACCGTTTAGGGCTCTAGTCCTTAGACAAAAGTGAGCTCACAGATTGTATGCAGATACGAGTTGCTGACATGACACTGGGATTTTACCTTGGAGAGAGCTCAGGCCTGGACCTGCTCACTGGCTGTCTCTGTAGAGATGCTGTAAATTACCGGGGTTGTGAGGACTCTCCTACTAGTCCTCCACATGAAGAGCTCATGGCCACTCATTTAATGTCAAAAATCCAAGTTGTACCTCTGACACCACACTAAAGGGAAATGCAGATCCTGGCTGCAAGACAACAGCTACACATGCTGTTATGACATGCAAACACAGGGACTAAAAGCTAAATTATAAAAAAAATAGCTCAACTGGAAGTCCTAGGGACTTCACTGCATTACATAGAACTCACTCAGGCACCCTCAAATGTAGTATTCTTCTGCAAATAGAAGTCAAAAATACAGACAGCGACTTAGAGGATCACGTCATTAAAGTTTGAGGGACTTTCATTTAAATGATCTGGATGGTGATGACACTGCAACTCCCCTCACCATTTAACCTTCCACCGGGGTCAAGTGCTAGCCTAGATCAACATTTAAAAAAGGGACAAACTGAACACTAAGGGTGGCAGATAAAGCATGGAACCAAGTACTTTCCTGCCTCAGTTGGGATCACACTCATTTTTAAAACAATACATAATGAAACATTACTGTTAAGATCTCAGGAAACCTATGCACTCACAGGCAAAGGTCCAGGAGGCTGTGCAGATGTCTCTTGCCCACGGGCTCTTCCTCTAGCACGGGCTCGAGCTCTTCCAATCATCTTCTCTACTTTAAATGCTTTGCAGATGCACAATTCCCCAGATGAATCAGCAGCAATCTGACGGTTGGGTCGACGGATGAATACCTGTCAATGTTGATGTTGAAAACAAGAAACAAAAATGTTAAGATAACAGGTACTACAGGTAAAACTTAATGCAAAGCTCAGCAGTTCCACATATGCTGCTAAACTATTTGATTATTAAGGCAGAAGATGAAAGGTCATCCAACTTGTCTGCTACCCCCAAAGAAAATGAGCAATTTCCACATTTAGCTTTTTTTTTACCCTAGGTTACTATAAATACCACACAACGTGCCAAGCTTCTTCTCCAGCTTTCAAAGTTAACCACATCCCAAATCATATATGTACTGATCTGGTCAATAATATGCCATACCAGGTCCCATCACTGCCTTTAACTCTTCTACATGCCATTTTACCTGCAGACTCCTGAAATATAAATTTTTCTAATCTGCCTTTTTATCCAATTTTATACTATGCAACACTGCTTTTTGATCACTTTCCTTAAAAAAAAAAAAGTTAAATACTTCCAAACACAGAAGCAAGCACGGACAGACTTCCAGTATGGGGCCCCTGCTGTGCGCATAGAGTCAGCCACTCCTAGTTAGTGGATCTGTAACAAGGAGTCTCTCCCAAATAAAATGTGTTTAAAAAAAGGGACAGATGAAGTGTGTGAACTCTTAATGCAGAGGAGTGTTAAACAGAGAAGCAGGAACTGGAGAAATCCAACAAACAGAAGGGCAGGGAGGGAAGAGAAAAGAAAGACAAGGGAGCAAACTTACACTGGCCACCATATGGTCCGAGTTGAAAGAAGTGAGACACTCCAAGATATTCTCCTGGGGAGATAGAAAAACCTTGAAGTGAACAGGCTAACTCGAATGGCAGTAATACAAAAGGTGATTAAAAAATTAAAGAGCAGATACAGTAGAAGCAAGACTGCAGTGTAGACATAAGAAAAACTAGTAAATCTTTTAAAGGAAATTCATTTCAATGTTTAGATTGCTCGTATATGAAAACAGTTAAGAATCCATTAATTTCAAAATGGAAATCCTTGCGTTTCCCATAATACAAACCTCTAGATTTGTGGAATCTTAAAATACTACTGAGATGGCTATGTTTAAAAGAAATTGGTTACTGTTCTGGTAGGACTGTTTTGAAAAAAGGGAAAGCCAAGGCATCAGAAAATGTACTGAAAATAGGTTGGACAAACTTGTTTATCAACCTAATGCTATTACAAAAAAATTTGATAACTTTGTACATAACAGGACTGAAAAAGAGCAAGACACTTCTCCCATTATATGAATATATGGTTGCTATTATTGAAGGTAAACTAATCTACAAAGGAAGTTTGTCTAAGTTACACAAGCTGACTACAAATAATTTTGATGGAAATTTTTAGATACTAGTAGGCTAAACAACTCAGAGGAAAATAAAATCATACTGTTTAAGTCAGGTCAGTCAAATCTGCTCAAATTTAAACTGGAAAATCTTTGTGAAGGTTTACAACAGTATGTCATATCATAAAATCTCCAAATTAAGACTACCTCTGATCTGCTGGAAATTCAGTAAGGAAGTGAAAGTTGGCTGGGCACACATTGTGAAACATTAAATGTTTACTGGGAAAAGTAATTTCTTTAAAAAAAAAAGACTGCGGTCTGATAACTATTTTGACTAGATCAGCAATACTAATCTTCTAGTTCCAGTGCCTGTAAAAAAATATGTTGGGAGTCTTCTTGCAGTAGCTAGGAAAATTACAAAAATTGAAAAAGTAGTTCAATTCCTATGCTTAAAAAAAATTTAAGCACTTACCATAACATTCCATCTCTTGTCAGTTTTCATTCTTCCTCAATAAATGGATTCCGATCCAACCCTCTGATCAGACTACTGCTTTTTCCAGCTCATGAACACTGAATGCTCTCGAGCTCCTCCCTTACCCATAATGCACTAGTCCTCTACCACACTTCAGATTTTATTTGCTGACTTTTTAGACCATATACAAACAGATTAAAACGCTAAGACAGCAGTATTTGTAGCTCAAAGCAGGGAACACTGGTTCATTTAGCATCTTGCAAATTTTTCCAGAAGTCAAACTGGTAGGAAACTGGCAGGAGAAAAGCTGAGGAAGAATGAAAATGGACAACAGATGGAAAGTTATGGTGAGTACACAAGTTTATATGATGTCATTTTCATTCATTCCTCAACAGATGGGAGAGCCCCCAGCTACCTAAATCTTGGAAGGACTAAGGAAGGATATTCTTGAGCACCACCGAGCTGAAAGCTGTTCTTCCCCTTGAGACCAATTACAGTTACAATTTGTAATGTGTAATAAAGGTATGATAATTAGCCCAAGCTGCAGCTGCACAAAAAAGCTCTGAATACAGATACATACATTGCCATAGATCTAGTGGAATGAGCTTGTGGCGGTTTTGGTAAACAAGCCAAATTTATTATAAAACAGAAGTAATATTAATCAGTTAACCCATTTGGCCAAGGTCAATTTATTTAGTAACTGGTTTGCCCAATTTTGTATCTAGAAAGTAGACAAAACTGATGTGATTCTCTGAAGATTTTTGTCCTAGGTAGACAAAAACGTAAATGTTTGTGTATATGTAATAGGTGCAACATATACCTTGTGAAATTCAGGAAGAAAAATAGGTGGTTTATAGTTTGATAATGGATTCTGACACCACCTTAACGAAGGATGGGCTGGCTTCGTAAAGATACCCTATCCTTATGAAAAACCAAATAAGAGGCTTACAATGCTAGGGCTTGAAGTTGAGACTTCTAGCAGAGGTGATTGCTACTACAGACAGGTTTTCCAAGTTAAAATTTTTAGTTCACATTTGGCGGAATTCAAAAGGAGAAATTTTTAGTTCACATTTGGCTGAGTTCAAAAGGAGACAGTAAGACTGTAAAATCAAATTCAGAGCCCACAAGGGAGGGTGGTCTTTAAAATGAGATCTGAAAAGAAAGATTTCCCTTACGTGTGGAAGATTCTAAAAACAAATTTACTACAATATGAAAACTGGAAATGGTGAGTTATGTACTTTAAAGTACAGTTGTGTACACCTACCATAAATGTAGATGTTAGAGTGTCTTCACTGTTGCAGTCATAACTGTAGGGTGATCGGCAGGCAGCCAGAGGTCGGCCAGAATCACAAAGTCTAGGTCCGACGTCGGCTGTACAAGCTAGTACCCTGACGTCAGTACGCTCTGGTACATAGCCCTCAGCCGACGCCATCTTCTCCTGCCTTTCTTGCCCCAGATGTCAGAAATCCCCAATAAACAAAAAGAGTCCCACAAGGAAACACAAACACACCATAAAGTGAAAAAGAGGGGATAGGAGGGAGGGAAACACCGACTGCAACAGTGAAGACACTCAAACATCTACATTTATGGTAGGTGTACACAACTGTACTATGTTCTTCGTGTTTCACTGTTGCAGTCATAACTGTAGGGTGGAATCCCAAAGCAGTGAAGAAAGGGAGGAGGCTAGATAGAAGGGGCAGCAAGAAGGCCCTGCAAAACAACAGAGGCAAAACCTGCCCTGGTCTTAGAATACAAAGGGAGATTGTAGTGCTTGGAAAAGGTATGCACAGAACTCCAAGTGGCAGCTTCCAAGATATCCTTGGTAGGAACTCCTCTGAGAAAAGCAGTAGAAGTGGCAGCTGCTCTAGTAGAATGACTTCTCACAGTACCTGGAAACTGTTTCCCCATGATGAGTGTAACAAAATCTTATTCCATAAGCAATCCATTTGGAAATAGTTTGTTTGGAAATAGCCTTTCAAAGAGAACTGGAGGCAAAAGAAACAAACAATTGGTTAGATTTTCTGAACTCTTTAGTCTTGTCCAAGTAAAATCGTAACTGTCTGTGTGCGTCCAATGAATGCAAAATCCTTTCCCCTTTATTTTGAGGATTAGGAAAGAAGGTAGGAAGGTGAATTGTATGATTTAAAGCAACTTTTGAAATCACCTTAGGCATGAAAGTAGGATTAGTCCTCAAGGATACTCTGTCAAGATGGAAAATTAGGTATGGCTCCACAGCCATAAGAGCTTGCAACTCTGAAACCCTTCTGACAGAAGTTAATGCTAACAAAAGAACTGTCTTCCAGGATAAAAATTTAATATCAGAAGCCGCAGCAGGCTCAAAAGGAGGCAAAGTGAGTTTTTCCAAAACATAGTTAAGATCCAAGGCAGGGACAGGAGGGGTCCTGGGAGGCCTCAAATTCTTAGCTCCTCTCAAGAATTGTCTCACCAATGGATGAGAAAAAACAGGAGGGTCAGTATTAAAATGAGCAGATATAGCAGAAGCATGAATCTTAATGGAAGAAAAGGAAAGGCCTTTAGACAAAAGGTCTGAAAGGTAAAGCAAAATAGAAGAGAGATCAGGCACAAAAGGGTTAGAGCCACGGTCCTGCATCCAAATACAAAACCTTTTCCATTTAGAGGCATAGGATTTCCTAGTGCTAGGCCATCTAGCTTCTAGAAGAACATCCAAAACTTGTTTGGGGAGCTTAGAAGAAATCAAATTTCCTTGAAGAGCCAAGCTGCCAGGCAAAGGGTCTTGAGATGAGGGTGTAGCATCTGACCCTGATGCTGGGACAGAAGAGAAGGGTACAGAGGAAGGATCCAAGGAGGTTCCAAGCACAGATGTTGTAAGGTCTGATACCAAAACTGTCGAGGCCAATTTGGAGCAATCAAGATGATGAACTTGGACTTGTCCTGTTTTATCTTCAGTAATATCCGGGGAAGAAGAGGAAGAGGAGGGAAGGCATATCCCGAAAGGTTCCTCCAACTGAATGACAGGGCATCCACTTTCCAAGCTGTTTTGTGGAAGGACCTGGTGCAAAAGAGAGGCAGCTGATTGAGATGGGATGCAAACAGATCTATCTGGGGACACCCCCAAACTGCAGTTATCCTGTTGAATAAGTTGGTGTCTAGCATCCATTCGTGAGGATCCAAAATGTTTCTGCTTAGGCTGTCTGCTAAGAGATTCTGCTTTCCTGGAATGAATTGAGCCTGAAGATGCAGATTCAGACTTAGAGCTATGTCCCATAAAGTCATAGCTAGTCTGCAAAGGGGGTATGAATGAGAGCCCCCCGGCTTGTTTATGTACCACATGACTGTGGTGTTGTCTGTACGAATTAGAAGAGGCCCTGGTTGCAAAAGGGTCTTGAAGGCTAGAAGAGCATTCTGAACTGCCAACATTTCCTTCAGATTGATGTGCCAGTGCAGGTGATTCTTTGTCCAGCTCCCCTGCTGGCAATTGTTTAGAAAATGTGCTCCCCAAGCATAATCCGAGGCATCCGTGGTTATGATTTGAGAAGGTTGAGGAAGACGAAAAGGCTTCCCTTCGTTTAAAGCGCACACCCTGGACCACCAAAGGAACTCCTTCTGGAGGCAGGGGATCAGAGGAATCAAAGTGTCCAGATCTTGGTAATGCTGTGACCATACACTTTTCAGGTACCATTGAAGCTTTCTCATATGAAGCCTTGCATTTGGAATCAACAGAATGCATGAAGCCATATAGCCCAATGCCTGCAGGAATTTCCTTGCAGTGAGCTGAGTTAAGGTTGCCAAGGTTTTGAAAATTGAAGCCAGCTGTATTTGTTTTTCTGGAGTAAGGAAGGCCCTTTGTAAGGTAGTATTTAGGAGGGCTCCCAAAAATATCATTTGTTGAGAAGGAATCAATTGTGACTTTATGTTCACTGAAAATCCCAGGAGGAGGAAGAGACGTTGAACAAAATCCAGATGTTGAAGTAAAAGGTCCTTGCTGTCTGCCTGGATAAGGCAGTCGTCCAAATAGGGGTAAATCCGAATCCCCTGAAGTCTGCAATAAGCTACTGGGGCCAGGCACTTGGTGAAAACCCTGGGCGCAGTAGATAAACCAAAGGGCAGTACAGAGAATTGAAAGTGCCTCGAGCCTGCTTTGAATCTGAGGAATTTCCTGTGTTCCTGCCTGATGGGAATATGCAAGTAGGCCTCCTTTAAATCCAATGTCACCATCCAAGCGACCTGGGAGAGTACTGGAAGCAGTTGTTGTAGAGTAAGCATTTTGAATTTTGGAATTTCCAAAAAGGTGTTTAACACTGAAAGGTCCAGAATAGGTCTCCATGAGTTTTGTTTTCTTGGAACCAGAAATAGTCTTGAGTAAAAACCTTTTCCCATTTCTGAGAAAGGAACAGGCTCTATGGCTCTCATGGCCAGTAGAGCATCCACTTGATTTAAGGCCTCTGCCCATTGATGTTTTGGCAGATCTGTCCAACCGATAACCCTTGGCAGAGTATGAAAATGGAACTTGTAGCCTCTTAAAATCACGTCCAATACCCATTTGTCCTGGGTAATACGAGTCCAATTTCTGTAAAAAAGAGAAAGCTTTCCTCAGAGAGAGGGGCATCCAGGTAAGGGGGTCCTGAAGCCCAACCGAGAGAGTCATTGAGTCTGCTTCCTTTGAGATTGGGATCTGTCTTCTCCCCTTCTAGGTGAAGCAGTCCATTGTCTGGATCTGTAAGGGGCCTGAGCTTGACCACGACCTCTGGAGCGTCTATATCTTCCCCTTGGAGGCCTGTCAGACTTGGGAAAGGACCAATTTTTGGAGGGCCAATTCCTGGAAAATCTAGGAGGCTGAACTTGTAAGAAATCTTTCACAGTCTGCATAGATTTTGCCTTTTCTTCCATCTTTTTAATAACCTCTTCAGCCTTGGATCCAAATAAAACATCATGCTGAACAGGGGCATCTAAAAGGTTAGCCTTAACCTGTTCGGGCAAACTTTGTTCACGAAGCCAGGCATGTCTCCTAATAACAGTACCAGAGGCTGCGGCCCTGCAAGAAGCTTCCAAAGCATCAAAACCACAATGCAAACTATGCTTGTTCACTTGTTCAGTTGCATGCAATACATCCTGCAATTCCTTATCCTCTGCACATGCTGGAAAGGTAGCAAGCTTTTGCTTCAAAACAGGCAAAAGAAATTGCTGATACTTAAACATATGAAACTGGCAATTTAAAGCCCTAATAGCAAGGGTAGCAGAAGTATATACCTTTTTACCCCACCTGTCTAAGGCACGAGAATCCTTCTCGGAGGGAATAGCATTTTTGGAAGAAGCAACCTTAGCAGCCTTAGAACCCTGAGAAATAGTTTCAGAAGGGTTCTTGAATAAGAATAAATGAGAATCAGGGACCCTGTAAAATCTATCAGGCTTAGAAGGAGCAGGGGGCATGGAATCAGGATTCAAATTAGCCTCAGAAAACGCATCATCCACAATATTAAGAACAGGAGGAATAGCTAAAGGCCTGTGTTGAGGAAGAAGGAATTCCCTAAGCCTCTTCTTAGAAGCAGAATAATCCTGACCTTCCCAATGAAAATGTTCCCTCATCTCATGTAAGGTCTCCCCAAAAGAGAAATCCTCAGGCGGAGAAGCAGAGGGCAGGGAATCCTCTGCATCCAAATCCTCATAAGGAGGAAAGGAATATTCCTGATCAGAGGAAGAAACAGAAGAAACAGAAGCCTGGTCAGAGGAATCCAAAGGAACATCCTGTCGAGGACTTTTCTCTGGAGGAGGGTGAGAACCCCTAATCATTGTAAGCAAATCTTCAGCCATCCTTAGCAATTGCTTCTGTGTCTTGGGAGTAGCTTCAGAAGTAGCTGGAGCAGAAACTTTAGGTTTAACTGGAGTCTTGGACTTTGCCTTTGTCTTTGAAATGGTGATGTGAGTAGACCTGAATACCCCCTCAGAAGCCGGTACCTGCACAGCGGTTCTGGACCCATCTAAGGGAGCGACGTCCGAAGGTCCTGCAGCAGATAAAACAATAGGCCTTGATGGCTCCCCATGGGAGTCCGTATCGGCCATCGGTTCAGAAGTGGCGGACGACAGGGGCTGCAAAAGTGCCTCACTGACGACAGCCAAACTGGACGCTGGCTCCAGCTGCGACAAATCCTGTTTGGACCTCGGAGGCCTGTCCTTGTCTTTGCGCTTCTTTTGAATTCCAGTAGAATCCGACGACATTCTATAATTGAAGCGTCTGCCAAAGTAATTTAAAGCCCAGTCGTACCGACGCTTAATAGTGCGAGAATTGAACCTGGCACAGAACAGACAAGAAACGTCGTGGTCAGGGCCTAAGCAAGGTAGACAGTAAGAGTGGAAATCTTTATGAGGTATCCGTTTTCCACACGCTATACAATTATTAACTTTTTCTGACATCGGAGGAACAAGAAAAAGATTCCCCAACGGGGTACTTAGCTTTGAGAAGAGAAGTAAGAACTTCGGACCGACAGCAATCAAAACGATCGAAAATCGCCAACCAACGACTTGCGAGCTGCTTTCCACCGCACGGCAAGAAAGACTGGAGAAGATGGCGTCGGCTGAGGGCTATGTACCAGAGTGTACTGACGTCAGGGTATTAGCTTGTACAGCCGACGCCGGACCCAGACTTTGTGATTCTGGCCGACCTCGGGCTGCCTGCCGGCAGGATCACCCTACAGTTATGACTGCAACAGTCAAACATGAAGAAAATCTTGGCATCTGTGTTATCCTACATCATTCCTCACAGTAGGGTCTTGGATCAGATACTAGATCAGAGCTGGCAACTTTTAGCTTAGACAGATCGAAGGCTCAAGCTCCTCCTTCTCCCATAATCCCCTGCTACCCTCTATCCCTCACAGTTTGCTGACATAGCTGCTATCACTACAACCAAAAAATGGAAAGGAAGATAGTCCTAGACCAACAACACTCCAGCTTCCTCAGATGATCCCACAAGGAAGGCGGGTGGCAGGAGGGAAATGTGAGGAATGACAACATAGGGTAACAGAGATGCCAAGTTATGGTAAGTACATAACTCTGTTATACATGTCATTCCTCACAGTAGGGTCAGAGTCCCCAGCTACTATATGCCCTGGGCGGCCTCAAGGAAGGACATATCGAAGCATTGTGGAACCAAAGGAAGCCCTGTTCCGGGAAACCAAATCCAGCTTGTAATGAGATATAAAGGTGCAACTATTACACCAAGTGGAGGCAACACAAATATTGTCAAAGGACAGTCTGGCCATGAAAGCTGAAGTAGCCACAGACCTAGTAGAATAAGCTCTAACCTTTCTCAGAACTTCCAAGATTCTTGGTGGTGTAGACTGTGGTGATGCAGCTGGAGATCCATTTAGAGATGGTCAATTTAGAAATAGGAAGGCCACACTTATTTGGGGAAAATGCCACTAACCGCTGGTCTGATTTGCAAGACTCCTTAGTCCTATGCAGATAAAATTGGAATTGCCTGTTTACATCCAGAGAATGCAGAAAACACACCTGGGAAAGAAAACTGGTTATTGAATATTAATTCAGACTGGATTCAGTGGAAACCTTGGGCAAAAAGGATGGATTCACTTTGAGACACTATCTTTGTGAAAGACCATATACAGGGGAGCAACTTAAAGGGCTTGCAGCGCGGACACCCTCTTAGCCAAAGTTATGGTTACTAAGAAGGGTCAATTTTGAATCTGGAGAATTTGAAATCGCACAAACTCGCACGTTCAAATGGGCTCAGAGTTTGAGATTGCAGCACTAGTGTTAGATCCAAGGAAGCGAGGGATCCTTAATGAGCAGTCTTAGAAGGAAAATGCCTTTCATGAAGGCTTTGGAGTCTGGAAGTGAAAAAGTACTTGCGTCTTACCATAATGTTCCATCTGTATTGTTGATCCTCGTTCAGTCATTATGCATGGGTATCTGTTCCGACCTCGGAACAGAGCTGACCATTTTCCAAGCTCGCGTCAGCTTCAAACTCTCGAGCTAAACTTGCCCACAATCCCCCCCCCCCCTCCCTGTTACCTCAGATTGAGTTTGGAAGTCAAAGAAGGTAGAGGCTACCTCTGGTCAAATAACCTAAGAGAACTGGATGGTGAGATCCACTAGAAACCACAGGAGGGTGAAGGAGGGAGGGTCGTAATGACTGAACGAGGATCAACAATACAGATGGAACGTTAAAGACAACTTCTTTATCTGATGTTAATCCTGGTTCATTCCTTACGCATGGGACAGAGTCCCCAGCTACCTTTATTCCTGGGAGGCTCTCATGGAAGGACATTCACGAGCACCACAGAACTGAAAGATGCTATTCCCCTGGAGGCCAAATCCAGTTTGTAATGATTGATGAAGGTATGAGGCATAGCCCAAGTTGCAGCTGCACAGATGTCATGTAAAGAAGCTCTAGCAAGGAAGCCAGCAGAAGTTCCCACCGACCTTGTTGAATGAGCTTTCATGGTAGTAGGCAACGAGATATTATGTTGTGTATAAATGAAAGGTACACAGTCGTTTCACCATCTAGCTAATGTGACCTTAGCAACAGCAGATCCTAATCTTGATCCAGAAAAAAAAACAAAAATAACTGGTCAGATTTACGAACGGGTTTAGTCCTGTTTAAATAAAAACAAATTTGCCTGCGGATATCTAAGGTATGTAGGCAATACTCTCCTCTGTTTGAATGATTAGGAAAGAAAACTGCCAATTCAATGACTTGATTAATGGACATTTCAGAGATCACTTTAGGCAGAAATGATGGATTAGTTCTCAAACACTCTCTATGAAACATCAAGTATGGACTCTTGATACATGGAGCTTGAAGCTCAGAAATACGTCTGGCAGAAGTAATGGCGACCAAAAACAAAGTTTTCCATGACAAATACTTGGTCGTTCGAAAGGGGACACTGTCAGAGCTTGTAGAAGCAATAAATCCCATGGTTGAAAAGGTTCTCTAAAAGGTGTTTTGACAACCAATGAAGAGCTTAAAAACATCATTCCCTGCAAACCCAAATTTGTGAGGAAAAGAGGTCAGAACCTCAAAGAAATATTCGAGAGGAGACCGCATATACAGAAAAACAGTCAACACCCTTATAAGGGTACCTACAAGTGCGTGGTTTAATACTTAATGATTCACACATTTTTTTTGAAAGCTCGCCACAAATATTCGATCACCAGGGTATTTTTCATGTGGCACTAAGGGAGTGATCTATATAGGAGTTACCTGTGGCAGTTTTTACATAGGGAAAAGAGAGAGAATTTAGAAGAAGACTATATGAGCACACCTATGAAATAGAAAAAAAGAAAGTAATGCCTTCTTCAAACACTCTCTCGATTGTCCCAACTATAAATTAACATTTATGATTCTTGAACAGGTGATTCCCAACATTAGAGGGGGAGACTGGGAGTCCACGCTAGAATACAGAGAACTGGTATGGCAGCTCAAACTTGATGCAGCCAAAACTCCAGGCCTTAACAGTACTTTGAGCATCGGTTCAGTTTTAAGACTCAGAAGGGCTAGACTTTAGCAGAACATGTTATAGTTTGCAGTATGCTTCCACATTTTTTACTGGATTCCACTAATTAGGGGGGTTGCTTTATTCTGATTTTAACTTATTTATGACTATTATATAAAATTTTTAGATCAACACATTTTATTACACATGATATGGTGCACATAAATATTATAAATTAAATTAGAAGCAACATTATGCTTATGAACTAAATTATACAATTATTCAAATTTGTTATTGTTGCCACTGGCATTTTTAACCAATTTCCATCATGTTATATCTGGTCAACAAACATTGATTTGCACAGACATTATGCACTTTGCACTTTATGATGAATCAAAAATTACTGAACGAACTACAAACCGGGTTAATGCACGGAGAATCACAAAACCATAACATATTTCAGTTTCAAACACATGGATTTGTCCCAATATTAACATGTTTTTATAATGTTTTTTTTTAAATGTTTTTCAATTAATGTACACAGATTTTTAAACAAATAGGATGTAATGACTGACATGTGACTAATTAGGAACTGTATTTAAGCATTTGCCTAGTATTTTTCATGGTTTTGACTTGAGAAAGCCCGGAAGGATCCGGGCGAAAGCGATTGTCTCAAATTTCTTGTATACCTGTCTCGCTATCTGGAATAAAGAAGATTGTGAACTGCCATTTGAGCTATTGTTTCTGCTAGCGGTGTGGACATTTTTCTCTTCTCTAAAAGGTGGCTTCAGATGATTCACACCTTTTATGAAGGTCTTGCACAATTTATGGGACATGAGAGGAATCTTGGACACCCTCGTGAAAATTAGAAATTGCAGCCAAATGAACTCTGATAGAGGCCGACAGACCCGATTGAAAAAGGTCAGCCAGATAGTCTAGTATTATCGACACTGGTGCTGAAAAAGGGTCTACTTGTTTATCTTTCAGCCAACAGGTAAATCTTTTCCACTTGCTCAGATAAGTAGTTCTAGTGGAGACTTGTGAGAAGCGATGAGAATATCAAGTACTGGTAAAGAAAGATCATTCTGCCTGGCAATCAAGGGAACTGGAGTAACCAAGCCGCGAGCTTCAGGCTGTTCAAGTTGGGATGAATCAGGTTCTGTGGATGTGAGATCAACTCCGGTGTTGGATGTCAGATCAACACAGGTGTTGGATGGAGAATCCATGGTCGATCTAGTAGGTGAGGCCAAAGGAAGGGGAACCAAATCTGTCGAGGCCAATATGGTGCTAAGAGGATCACCTTGCTCTTCAACCGACGGGCTTTCTTCAGAAACTGGGGAATGAGGGGAAAGGTTGGAAATGCGTAAAGACCTGACGGCCAATTGTGGACTAGAGCGTCCCTGGGCGACTGTCCTGGAGGGGGAATCGGGGCAAAATAGTTGCTGTATTTGTAGTTGGTCGGGGATGCAAAGAGATCGCAGCAAGGACAGCCCAGCGGCGGAAGATCTCAGCCGCTATCAAGAGATTCAGGAACCACTCGTGAGGTTTAAGAATGCACCTGCTGAGTCTGTGCCATCACGCTGGAACTCCCGGGAATGTGCATTGCTAGAAGAAAACGGTTGGTAGCCATCGCCCATTGCCATATCCTCATGGCCTCTCGACAAAAGGGGTAAGATTTGGTTCCACCTTGTTTGATGTACCAGACCACCGCCATGTTGTCTGATTGAATCACAATTGTCCCAGATGGCAGCAGGGGATGGAATGTTTGCAACGGGAGAAGCCCCGCCCTCAGCTCTAGAACATTTATATGCAAATGGGCCTCCAGTTCAGACCAAGTGCCTTGGACTGTCTGTCCCTGACATAGCCCCCCCACCCCATCAGGGCGGCGTCCATGGTCACTGTGGCCTTGGGTTGCTGGGGGGAAAAAAAAAAAAAAGAGGCAATAACATTGTGATAGACTGCGTGTCATCTACCAATTTAAATCCTGTTTGCACCTGTGGGTTACTCGAATCATGGCTGAAAGAGGATGTTGAAAGGGATACCATTGGGTGAGAAGTAGCCATTGTAGAAGCCTCGTGTGAAACTGGCCAGGGGGGACAATGGTGATGGATGCTGCCATGGACTCCAACAGCTGTAGGACCGAATGAGCCGTGGATTTCTCCCTTGAAAGGTTTGGAATCAGTTGTTGCTTTATCCTTATAATTCTGTGCTCTGGAATAGCAGCTCTGCAGTTTTTCGTGTCCAAGACAACCCCTATGAATTCTGTCAACTGAGATGGGGCGAGATTGGATTTTTGACAGTTTATGGTTATGCCTAGCCTTTGTGCAGTAAGGACAGAGTATGCCAGGGCTTCTTCCAGTAGATGTCTGGTGGGGGTGGAAATGAGCAAGTCGTCTAGGTATGGAAACACCTGGAATCCTTGAAGTCACAAGTGAGCTGTGACAACTGCCATGCACTTTGTGAACACTCTAGGGGCTGTAGAGAGTCTTGAGGGCAGTACCCTGAACTGGTAGTGACTGGCTCCCGCACAAAGCGCAGAAATCTTGATGGCCTGTTCACTTGTGTGGTAGTATGCATCTTGAAGATCTATCGAGCACATCCAATAGTCTCTTTCCAAAAGCGGGAGGATAGACTGTATTGTGACCATCTGGAATTTTTGTACTCTCACAATCTTGTTCAATACACTGAGATCCAAAACTGGTCTCCAGTCCCCGGTTTTCTTTGGCACCAAAAATAGTCTTGAGTAGAATCCGGATCCTATCTGGTCTGGAGGGACTACATGAATGACTAGCTTTTCTATCTCCAATGCTGCTTCTTCCCTTTGACTGGGTGAAACATCAGGAATGTTCTTTGAAGGGACGGGGCAAACATCAAAGGGGATATGATAACCTCTAGTTATAATTCTTTGTACCCAAGAATTGGTGGTGATGGTTAGCCAGGCAGAGGGGTACAAGGAGAAATGTCCCCTAACCACCTCCAGAGAAAAGGAGTTGGGCCGCACTTCAGGAGCACTGGCAGGATTGGCCAGGGAAAGAATCCCTGGAACCCTGGTTACGCAGACTCCCTCTGCCCCAAAAGGAGAGTCTTCCCTGAGAGTTTCCCCCTCTGTTTCTAGGGGAGAACTCTGCCTGTGTGTCACAGAAAGGACCCAGAGATTTTTTGAACCACATCTTCCCACTCTTTTGGTTTCAGGAGAAAGCACGCTGAGGGGAGGAATAATGGACACCTACGGCAGAAAGGGTCTTACTGTCCTGTTCACATCTGACCAGTGTGCGTTTAACTTTGGGTCCAAACAACGAGGAGGGTTCAATGGGAGCATTAAGAAAGGGAGACTTAAAGGGTTCGGCGAAATTGCACAAGCCCATCCATGCGTGTAGTCTTAAGACCGCAGCTGAACCCGCTGCTCTAACTGTTCTTTCTGATGCGCAAGATATCAGTCGCATAGAGTTCAATATAGATTCAATGGTAGGAAGCTGAGAGGCTACTTTGTCACGGACCTCAGACACTGCACCACCCAAGGTTTTGGAGAGCTCAGAAACCAGATCCCTTGAAGCCTGGTAAAATGTGCCATATAATTCAGAGACCTGATAGCAAAGGTCGCTGAAGCAAAGGTGCGCGTCCCTATCCTATCCTGTCCAGGGCCTGGGACTCTGTTAGGCAGATGGACAGTCTGGCTTTCTTCCTCTGCCAGATCCTTTTTTGTTGTGGCCGCCACCACCAAAGCATCCACAGGAAGACCTTTGGACCAATGGGGATCCGAAGCAGGAGGGGACAAGATCTTATCTGGCCTCTGGGGAATAGCTTTGATGGTATCAGGAGCCTTCCAAGTACACTGCACGATGAGCCAGACAAGTTGATAGGCAGGTGGAGTAACCCAGGAGGTAGGGAGCCAGGCGCGAAAAGATTGCAGGAATGCATGAACACAGATTTCTCAGAGGTCGGATTAAAGGACTGCCAGCCACCTCTCTGTTTCAGGATTGAGGATCTCACCAAAAGGATACCTCAGAGGGTGACCAAGGGGATCCTTCCCTCTCATCAAAATCTGTGTCTTTGGTGAGGGACTCCTCTGGAGTCCATGCGCTTCCTCTTACACAAACTTTTCCGATGGACCTCCTCAGCGGGAAAAGCAGGAGAAGACAGCAGAAAAGATGGTTCCTGAGGGAATGTGTCCTGCTGCCCCTGCACTCTGTGTCCACTAGGTGCGACTTGTGAAACCAGTATACCAGAGGAGGACGGAGGTATAGACAGTCTGGAATCGCCAGCAGCAGCAAAAGCCTTCTCTATCAGTTGGAAGGCTGGTCCACCCAAAGAGGAGTGTGTCTAGGACAGGGGACACCCGTCCCCTTAGTGGCTAAACCTGCCAACCCGGAGTCCCTGGATGGCTGTGGAGCAGCAAGCTATGCGTGTCACAGCTGACATCCTGGGTCACAGCAAAACTTTCCTGCCACGAAGGCAACTGCGGTTCCTTAGTGAGATCCATGAAGGGAACCGCAGAAGGGGAAGACTGTGCTATATCCACAGACTTCAAAAGGCAATGAAGGAGGAGAATAAGAAGGGTTCTTTGGAGATGGGTGATCACCTCCCAAGGAAGGTTAGTTCCTGAGGGGTGGAATACCTCTGGCCAAGAATGCCTGGTCCACAAAACAAAACGCAACACGTTTAGAAAGGCTTCTAGTGGACCTCACGGCGACTGAGGGAGAAACAAGCCTGTCCACAAGAGGCAGACTGCCCATCTCATCAGACCATAGAGGAAAACGGTGCAGAAAAAAAACTGGACTACTGTTGTCTGCACCAAAGTCATCGGTGCCAAGGTAATTGTCTGCACCGACAGAGGGATCAGTGCCGAAGTGGTCATCGGTGCCAAAGCTTGAACCAACAAAACTGGAGTCAATAAAGGCCTGGGTTCAGAGGAAAACCTCTGAACCGATGCGGGCAAGGTCTGCGCTGACTGAACGGTCAGCGCCGATATAATTGTCTGAACCAAGGAGCCCCTCGGTACAGATATATAGAAGGCTGCAGGAGAGGATGGAGCCAAAGGTCTAAGCACCGAAAGCACTGGGGCTGACAGAGATCCGGAGCAGAAAGTTTAGCCTTTTTAGGTTTTGGTTGGTGAGAGTCCCCAGTCGGGGACGAATGCAAGGATTTAGCCTTAGTAGAAACATCCATTTTCTTATGCGCTTTAGGAGGGGTTGAGACCTCAAACCCAGAAATAGCCTCTGAAAAAGGAGATTTTAGAAGTCCCCTCAGCATCAGCTTGTTTTTCCTTTCTAACAGAGTACAAATAGTACAGGATGGTTCAACAGATAAATGGGAAGCTCCCAAACACACAGTATGCACCAGAAGTAGGCAGTTTGTGTCCACAATCAGAACACCACTTAAACCCCAGACTACTTTTTTATCTGCCATATTAATGAACAGAAAAGTACCAACAATGGTACAAGAGAGTACCCAAAGGTATGAGAGAGGAAAAAGACTACCAATGATGGTAGAGAGAAATTACCCCACGGTAAAAGCAGAAAGTAAAACAGAAAAACCTGAGAAAGTTATGAATGTTAGATGCGATAGGGTAAGAGACAATAAAATATCAACTTTTCTGACAGAAAAGTAATTTGCAAAGCAATTAAACAATTGCCTGTACTTGGCTCAAAAGTAGCAGCTTGACACGACCGGATGATAACACGGCAAATAATCTGAGGTAATGGAGAGTGGGATTGTGGGTAAAAGTTTAGCTCAAGAGTTTGAAGCTGGCGCGAGCTTGGAAAAAAGCCGGCTCTGTTCAGAAGTCGGAACAAATACCCATGCGTAAGGAATGAACGAGGATTAAACAATATCAGATCATAGGTTCGCTACTCATGAAAAATTGGAAATCGCAGCCAACTGAAGCGTTATAGTAGAAAAGCTTGCCCTTTCCTGAAAAAGTGAGAAAAGAATATCTGGCACAGAAGCAGGAAAGGGGTCCATATTCCTGCTCTTAACCAAAATAGAAAACCTTTTCCAGATGCTACTATAAACTTCTGGTGGAAGGTTTTTGGGAAGCTAGAATAATGAAGCTAGCCAGGACGGTTTCAAAATCACTGGAATTTGAGAAACCATGCTGTAAGACTAAGGGTCCGAAGACTGGAAGAGGGAGCCTTGAAGAATGGGAGATAAGACCATGAAGGGGATCCAGTATCAAAGGGGGATACTTTAGATGAGACCTTAGGAAGGGAAACCACAGTGGACGAGGCCAGAAAGGGGCAATCAGGGATGTTCGCAAGCATCACACTTTCTGCAAAAGTCAGAGGACAAGTGGAATAGTAGGTTAAGCATAGAGGAGACCCAGAGGCCAATCATGGACTACACCACCTCGGTGACCTGGGCAGGGGGATCACAGCAAAGTACACACTGCATTTGTTTTTGGTACGGGAGGCAAAGAGATTGCAGCATGGCTGACCCCAACAGTCAAAAATCTAGTTAATCATCAGACTGATGGAGCACTCGTGCAGATTCAATATGGTTCTGCTGAGTTTGTCGACCAACACACTGGAGCGGCCAGGTATGCATGTTGCAAAAAGAAAGCACCTTGAGGACATCACCGATTCCCACAGAATGGCTACTGAGCACAATGGGTAAGATAATGCACCCCCCCAGTTTGTTGATAAACCAGACCACTGCTATATTGTCCATCTGAACTGCAACAGTCCCCAAAGGGAAGCAATCCTTAAAAGCTTGCAACGTTACTAGGACTGCTCATCTCTTGGACGTCTGTGCAATTTAATCTCCATAGAAGACCACGTGCCTTGAACTGTTCTCCCCTGGAAATGCCCACCACCGCACCCCAGTGGAAAGCATCCATGGTCACAGTGACCTTGGGTGGAGGGAGTAAAAAGGGGTTGCCTAGAATGAATCCTGAGACTGAAGCCATCAATGAAGGTGCCATCTGCACACTGGCATCAATTTTATGGACATAGGATGAGAAAGTACCAATGAACTGCCAAGGTCTACTGCGGAACTCGCATATGGTACTTCGCTAATGCTACTTTGCTAATGGCACAGGCTGTATGGCTGGGACCATGGATTCTAGGGTCTGAAGAACCAAGTGGACTGGAGGATTCAAAAGATTTAAGATTTGCATGACCTGCTCCCAGATCAACTCTACGAGAACAGAAGTAATGCTGCAATTCATTGAGACGGAGTCTAGCTGGATTCCTATGAACTCCAAGTTTTGCATCAGAAACAGATCTGACCTTTGAGGTTCACAGTTTTCCCCAATTGGCTGAACAGGAGTAGGACATATTGGACAGCTTTTGACAGGCTATGCCTCGTGGGGGCAGTGAGGAGCCAGTCATCCAGTTACGGACACACCTAGAATCCCTGCAATCTCAGGTGAGCTTTCACCACTGCCGTACATTTGGTAATCACCCAGGGGGGGTTGTGAAGAGTCCATAGGGCAGGGCTCTGAACTGGTAATGATTGGAACCTAACTGGGAAGTGAAGGCACCTCCTCGACTACCCTTCTATCTTTGATGTGATAGTAAGCATCCTGAAGATCCAGCACATCCAGTCACCCTTGTGTAAGAGAGGCAGAATGGATTAAACAAGCAACCATCTGGAACTTGGATGCAAGTTAAACTTACTGGAGGTCCACAATAGGACACAGCTCCCTGGTCTTTTCTTGCACTAAAAAAAGACAGTAAATTTTGGATCCTCTTTGTCCTGCTGGGACCGCTTGGATGGCTCTTTTTTGAGGATGTTAAACCCAAAGTCAGCTCCCTTAGGCGGGGTGGTACATCAGGGAGATACCTTCGTATTGGAAGGAGTTGAAAAAAGGGAATGAATGAAATAACCCCTGGAAACTATGTTCAACACCCACTGATCAGAGATAATGTTTGTCCAGGCTAGTGGGTGAAGGGGAAGATTACTCCCAACTGCCTCCAGGGCAGGGCAGTCAGGCAATGCAACGCTTCAGGAGCACTGAAAGCACTGCTCACAGAAAGGTTCCCTACAACCCTGGATTTTGCAGACACCCTGCCTTTAAGGGTGGCATCGCCTGTTGAATACACTCCCCTGCCTCTGGAAGAGGAATCAGGAGAGTCCTGGAAGACTGACTACCTGAACCACAACTTCTTAGCTCCTTGCTGAGTTTTGGCAACAGCCTCTGAAGTAAACAAACAATACCAACCAAGGTCTCCTCTTCCTGGTCACTATAAGTCAGTCTCTCTTCCACACGGAAGGTCCAAAGAGGGTGGACCCTTCAAAGGAAGCATTGGTAAGAGACACTTTGTAGCGTTTCACAAACCCACATTGTAGTAACCAAACATGCCACCTTCTAGCTATGCCAGTACCTGCCGCTCAAGAGGTAGTTTCTGCAGCACTGGAAATTAACCTTGAGGAATTAGAGTTATTGCTGGAGGAAGACCTCACTAAGTGTTATGTTCTTTGACAGAGTTCCTTTGACGGTAGGTGAAGTGCGACAAACACCTGCCCTCAGTCCAAAGGTAGTGGAAGGAAACATGCTTCCCATGCCAGTCAATCGTCCATGACTCCCTATTCAGGAGGGACTACCATGAAGCACTGCTCTGCCAGCTCCTTCTTGGTAGCAGCAGCAACCACGATGGCCTCGACCAGGACTCCTTTCCTCCCAAAAGGTCGATCCACAGGAGGACCAAGGAAACTGTCTACTCACAAGCACTGGTTCCAGTGTCTGGTTCCTTCCAAGCCCTGCTGGTAATAAGATCCACCAACTTGTCAGCAAAAGGGGGGGGGGGTCACCAAGGAACTAGATGGGCTCATCCCAGAAGCATTCAGGAACAAGGATTTCTCTGAAAACGGGTTGGGGAGACCATCTGCTTTTTGCTTAAGGATCTCAAAGATGTCCCCAAAGGAGACCGTGTCAAGCAGAGATCTGAGACAACCATCTCCTTCATAGAGGTCCGTGTCTTCTGTGAGGGACCCAAAAGGTGAGTCAGTGCCTCCTCTTGCACTTTTCTCTTGTAAGTTGCCTCCTCTGTGGGGGCATCAAGTCAGGACTCAGACGATGCAGGGACCCGGTGTGGGCAAGAAACCCCATGAAGGCAAGTATGGGAGGGCTAACCCTGGACAAGATGGAAGCCCTCATCACCCAAGGTAGAGAAGGGCAGGGGTGGACCCAGATGAGTGGGAGATGTTGCACCAGTCTTGGAGAAGGTGGACTTTATCACCCTGAAGGTAGAGTGGCTGGAAGAGGTCTCCTCCCCATTTCCAGAACACAAAGCCACCCAGAAAGGAAGAATGGACCCCAACACAGTCACCAGACAATACCAGTCCCGAGCTGTCAAGGGTTGAGGCCCCCAGGGGCAGAATTTGTCCAAAAAGGCCCAAGACAAACCCCACCCCAGGCTGCAGACTCCAACTGTTCTGGCACAGGGCCCCCTCTGATTGATAGGGGGCAAATGAACAGAGCAGGCCAAGGACCCCAGCAGAGTAGAGAAAAAGGGGAGAATACAGTCGGGATCTCACCACAGGTATCCAGGACCCAAGATTCTTAAGCCCCTACAGTCAGAAGAGAATGAGGAGGTGGGATTGGAGAGGCTCCTCTACAGCTGGGTGGGCTGGGGAAGCATGAAGCCCCAACTTTATCTGAGATTCGAGGAACCTCTTCATCCTGTCCATATCCAATAACAAGCTTCTGGATGATCTGGAGAAAGTGGATGAATGGGTAGACTTAAGCCGGGTATTCAGTCTACTTTCTGGAGTTCAGCTCAGAGGACCAAGCACCAACAGTAACAAATGCCAGGAGGATCTAGGTGAAGCTGAAAACTAACTATAGAAGGACTACACACCTGTCTGATCCAAAGGTCAAGAGGTAGAAGCAATCTGATCCAAACTGGTTGGATCCAAGGCTGGTCTGGTCTTGCCCGGATCTGAAAGCCTTCGATCCAAGGTGGCCTTGGAGCAAGTAGAAGTGTCCAAGGAGCTGGGATTCTAAGATCTCTGATGCAATACAGCCTGGGCTGAAGTCAGATCTGGAGATCTCAGACAGCATACTTTTTTTTTGAAGAGGACACCCAAAGGAATGCGAGGAACCTCCAGTTTAGAACCCAAAGAGGAAGCCCGGGGGGGGGACTTAAGACCCCCCACACCATACCTCTGAGTAATACTTTACTGCAGTGCTCTGCCAAGGCCCTGGGACTGAATATAGCAAACTTTGCATTCAACCTCCAGGTAAGGAGCCCCTATACAATACAAGTACTCCTTGTGCAAGTCGGAACTAGGCAACTTCTGACCGCACAAGGAGCACTTATACCTGGAGGGGTTTTTTTTGGACACAAGCGAAGAGTTTTAAACACCAAACTATGAAAAAACACATGCAAACAAACACTACTCTAAGAAAACAGCACTCTACTAGTAAGTTTAAAAAAATAAGGCACCAAACGCCCAACTTACAAAGGGGGAATAAACTATACTACCCAAATAGGTTGTATAAGGGAGGGGAGTTAATGAGAAGACTACAAACTAAAGCTTAAACAAAGTTTAAAAATGCACTTAGTCACTACTCTAGCAACAGCCAATGATCATGTCTGTAGCAGAATGAGATCTGAGTGTTACAGGGCAGTAGGGGATTATGGAAGAGGAAGAAGCTTGAGCCTGGGATCTGTCCAAGCTAAAAGTTGCCAGCTGTGAGGAATAATGACCTAGATAACATCAGATGTTGTACTTCAATAGTTGAACAAGCCACTTGCATTAAAAATTGTAGCTAAAAATTCAAGAACTTTAGGCACTGGCACTGAAAGGGGGTCACTGTCATGTTGCTGTGCCCAAACATCAAATCTTTTCAATTTACTTCTGTAAAGTTTCCTAGAAGAGGCTTTGTGGAAAGAGAATATGAAACAAGGGGGAAGATCCCGGGCTGTCTAGCTATCAACGGAATTGGAGAAGCCACGCTAGTCAGCTTTAGGACTAAAATGTCTGTGCATCAAATCTGTCAGGCAGAGACCGGAGGTGTAGAACTGGATCTAGAATCCATTGTGGGCAAATTACAGGAGGCCAGAGAAAGGGGAACAAAATCAGACTAGAACAAAGATTGAGGATGACTGCTCTTCAACTAAAATACTCTGAAGAAATTTGGGGATTAGAGGTATTGGGGAAAGGCTAACAGGAAACTGGGGGGGAGCAACAGTGTAGGAGTGCATTTCTCAGCGACTCCCCTGGTGGGGGGGGACAGGGCAAAAACCTGCTGCACTTGAGGGGAGAAAAAGCGGTGGCACCATCCACAGAATCTTTTCCACCACTTTCATGTTGATAAACCACTCCTAAGGCATCAGAATGGACCTGCTTAACTTGTCTATCACACTGGATTAACTCAGAATGTGCTCTGCTGTTAGAAAATCTACTGGATGGCATCACCCACTGCCACACACACAAAGGTTCTTGACACAAACGAGAACTGGTTCCTCCTGGTCTGCTGATGTATCAGATCACCAAGATATTGTCCATTTGAATAGCAATAGTTCCGTTTGGGACAGTGTGTTATGGAATACCTGCAAACACCAAGACCACTCATCGCCAGGATACCAATATGCATTCTGGTCTCTCTACGGGACAAAGTGCCTTGGACTGCGCTTCCCAAAAAGTGCCCCCACCCAATTTGGGAAGCGTTTGTGGCAACTATGGTCTTGGGCTGAGGGAGAGAATATGAAGGGACAACCTCACATTATCTGACTGAAGTAAATCCACCAGATGTAATTTTTGCATGCTTCAGTTATTTTGATTTGGATGGACAAAGCCTGGTGAACAGTCCACTGAATAACTATAGTCCACTGAGGAATCCTCATGTAGATTCTTGCTAATGGAACCAAAACTACCTCAGACACTGACCCCAATGCTTGAAGGATCAAATCGGGCAAAAAAGACAGGAGCTTTGTTTCATCTTAACTTGAAATTGTATGACTTTTACCTCGGTAAAAAAAGGCTGACAGGGATACTGCGTCAAACGCCGCCATGGTGAGCTGTAATATTTGAAATAGTTCTAGTTGAGATTTTTTGCGATTGATTATAATGCCTAATCTTGTGCTCTGATCAACTGATGCCTGTGCAGAGTGGTTATGAGCCAGTCGCCCAAATAAGAAAACACCAGAATCCTTACAGTCCCAAGTGAGCTAATACTACTGCCATGCATTTGCTGAACCACCTTGGGGATATGGCGAAACCAAAGGTCAGAGCTCTGAAACACTAATGGCTGGCTCCCAGACAGAAGTTAAGAAATCTTCTGCATCACCTGCTCATCTTTACGTGATCTTCAGAATGCATACTATCAAGCACATCCAATCATCCTTGTGCAGAAATGGCAAAATGGACCAACAGTGACCCTCCGGAACTTGGTGTACTGAACTGATTTTAGACATGATACAAATTTCACTCTAGTCCCCCATTTTCTTTGGCAGTAAAAAGAATCTTAAGCAAGCTCCACACACTTTCTGGTCTGGGGGGAATCTTGGATGACTCTTCGAGCAGCTTTTATTTCTAATGCTGTTGCTTTCCTCCGAGTGGGTGGAACATCAGGAATATTGCTTACTGTTAAGGTAGGAGAAAAGGAAAAGGGTATTCTATAAAACTCTGAAATTAATTCTTTTCACCAATGAATCTTTTGTAATCTTTAGCCAAGCTCTCTGGTGCAGGGATAAATGACCCCTCACTGCCTTCAGAGGTGGACAATCTGGTCTTTCACGAGTGCTGGTAGGAACAGTCAGAGAAGGTGTCTCTAGACCTTTGGTTCTGTTGGCCTCCCCTTCCATGTGGTTTGCATTTTCCGTTAGAGTTCCTTCCCCATAGGGGAACTCTCTCCACATGTGGTTCAGAAGTCCCAGGGTCCCTTCCAAGATCCTTTTTTTTTTTTTTTTTTTTTTTGACTACCTCGCAGAACCCTAAAAACAGGTCCTTTTGAAAGTTAAAAAATGTACAGCCACTGCAGACAGGGTCTTACCATCCAGCTCACATCTGAATAATGTTGTCCAACCTTGGGGCTAAATAAGGACCTTGCATCAAAGGGAGTACTGACTAAGGAAGATCTGAAGGGCTCTGAAATCACACAGGTGTATCCAGGCATGCCTAATGGAAATACCTGAACCCACCACAGTTCAGGCACCTTCTGCGGCATGTGACATGAGCCTTGTTTGAAATACACTGCCACATACATACTACATAGCCAGCTACGAGGCAAATGAGTGCTTTGCCTCAGAAGTAACAGTCCCGGCAAGGGATATGGCAAGTTCTTTAATCAAATCCCTCTGAAGTCTCAAGTCGGTTTGTGCTTTGGAGATGTTCTCCCAGAGCCTCCACTGAAAATGATTCAATATCCCAGTTAGACATACCCTGTAAACAAAAAATATGTCTGGTGAAATGTGCCAAATAATTCAGGGACCAAAGCACAGAAATCATTGAAGCATATACACGTTTCCCAAATATGTCCAGTGCCCTCGATTCTCATGGAGATGAACGGAGGAACTTTGCTCTGCAAGCTCCTTTTTGGGGGCATCTCTATGACCATGACATTAATTGGTACTCCCTTTGCTCCAAAATTTCCTATACTTGAGTAGTGCCAGGATCCTTTCTGGCCTCTTGTGGATTGGCTCAATTGAATCATGTTCCTCCCAAGCCCATCGAGAGATCAAATGAATAAGCTCGCTGGCAGGCAGATTCACCCAGGAGGTAGACTGGTCAGCCCAAAAGGCTTCCAGGAATACAGATTCCTCTTGGGTAGGGGTGTCTGTAGACAAGCCACACCTTAGTTGAGGAACTCTACTAAGTCTCCAAATGAAATATCAGGTAGTGATCTTGGGGGACATTACCCATTATCGAAAGACTCCAAGAGTCTGTCAAGGAAGGCAAGTGCCTCCCCCTTTTGCATTTTCACTTCCTAGGGATTTTTTTTTTTTTTTTGGGGAGGGTCTACAGAAGTACTGCAAGAAATCAATATACCTTGCAAAGTATCCTGGAGACCAATGCCGGTCCCTGTGGCAAAGGAAGTTTAGGCTCAAGATGCAAAGACAACTGGGTCTGGGAAGTAGCAGCACAGAAAGGATGATGAGTCTGCTTTCTAGGTAGTGTAGAGAGAGCTCTCTGCTCCAAGAGAGTAGAGTGCCGTGGGCAGAAAGAGATGGCTCCAAGAAGACATGCTTCCAAACAGTCAGCTCCATCCAACCCAAAGGCAAACCAAAGCAGGAGTCAGAGCAGAGATGCCAAGGGCCGAGGCTCAGAGGAGTAGAGATGGCTCTAATCTCAAAGTAGATTCCAACTGGGATCCAACACAGATGCTACAGCTCTGGGAGTCATACGACTCAGACATGCTCGAACAGGTCCAACAAGACAGTGATAGTGTGGAATACACAAGGATCTTCATATCAAATATGTATGGATCTGGGATTCTTGGATCTAACTGCTCCAAAACCAAAGGCCAAAATGGAGGAGACTAGACAGGTGGTATAGTAGTATAGTACTAATGAAGGTCTCCATACCCAATAGGGTAGAAGTCAGGAGAAACCCCAATTGAATTTAAATACAAAGAAATGTCATTACTTATTTTACATTTGTTGACCAGGTTAGTCTGAGCAGAAAGCCCTTTTTCAGCAAAGACCCATGGAGAAAAGCTCCATTATGTTAAACTAAACAATTACAAACAGTTAAACAATATTCATTACATCAAAGTTAAGCAGTTATTTACAAGGCATGATGTAGTAAAAGCACAATATATACAGTACACATAATTTGGCATGTATCAGAAGCTAAAGGTAAGAAGCAGTAAATAGATGGGAAAAGCAGATAGAGGCTACAAGTGCATGGAAGGCAGGAGGGTAAGTAGAATCAGGTAAATACAGCTACTTGTTAATAGTTGTAAAGAGAATTCTTTAGCTTTTGTTAGGTAGTTAAACGAAAGGAGAAGTTAAGAAAAATTCAGGAGAGACAGGACGACAGTGAGAATTGTTAAGAGGATGGGTAGGATGGAGGGCTGAGAGGGAAAGAAAGTTAAGGCGGCAGTGTGCAGTTGCATGTCCAGTGATTTATAAGGTAGTCCTTGGTAGCAGCCTTGAATTGGTTTTGGGTTGGGGAGGATGAGCTCTTCATCCTGTCCATATCTGCTGTGGTCAGATGTCTGGAGGACAGAGAATGAGAAGCAATGCATGAAGTCCAGGAATGGTGATGTCTTTCCAGGAAAGAAGATGGGAAACCGGAAAATATCTGATCCAAAGAAACCCAAAGGTCTTCTCGCATCCAGACTCCTTAGACTTTGTATCTGCAGGAGTCGGGTCAGAGTTTGGTCTTCGGACCCAACATAAATCAGATCCGATAGTTTGGATACTTTCAAATGCAGTTCTGAACTCTAAACAGAGCTTAGAGCAGAAGCTGTAGTGGTCCAATGGATGCTTCACGGCCTCTTGTCACCCTTCTTTGGGGGGGGTGTGTGTGTATATATATATATATATATATATATATATATATATATATATGTATATATATTCGCTGGGTGTTCTGATATATATATATATACATATAGATATATATATATATATATATATATATATATATATATATATTTTA